>NW_026042352.1:465000-765000 GCF_023856365.1 Brienomyrus brachyistius | reverse complement strand
TATACATTTATATAAAATAATTGTCACACAACTGGGGTGACATGCCTTGCCTGCTCACCCAATTTTAGTGCACCTTAGTTATCCATAATGACCAACTAGTCTCGATACACCCATAAATATATATGTGTATATATATATATATATATATATATATAGTTTTTTGTGTTTTTTTTTGCAATAGACAATAAAAATAACGCAGTTCTCCATAAAGGAGGGATAGTGGATGGAATATATACATACATATATATAAAATAATTGTCACACAACCTGGGTGACATGCCTTGCCTGCTCACCCAATTTTAGTGCACCTTAGTTATCCATACTGACCATCTAGTCTCGATACACCCATATATATATATATATATATATATATATATATATATATATGTACATATATATAGTTTTTTTATTAGCAATAGAAAAGAAAAATAACGCAGTTCTCCGTAAAGGAGGGATGGTGGATGGAATATATATATATATATATATATATATATATATATATATATACATTTATATAAAATAATTGTCACACAACCTGGGTGACATGCCTTGCCTGCTCACCCAATTTTAGTGCACTTTAGTTATCCAGAATGACCATCTAGTCTCGATACACCCATGAATATATATGTATATATATATATATATATATATATATATATATATATATATATATAGTTTTTCTGTTTTTTTTTTGCAATAGACAATAAAAATAACGCAGTTCTCCGTAAAGGAGGGATGGTGGATGGAATATATATATATATGCATATATATAAAATAATTATCACACAACCTGGGTGACATGCCTTGCCTGCTCACCCAATTTTAGTGCACCTTAGTTATCCATACTGACCATCTAGTCTCGATACACCCATATATATATATATATATATATATACATATATATATATATATATATATATATATATATATATATATATATATATATGTACATATATATAGTTTTTTTATTAGCAATAGAAAAGAAAAATAACGCAGTTCTCCATTAAGGAGGGATGGTGGATGGAATATATATATGCACATATATAAAATAATTGTCACACAACCTGGGTGACATGCCTTGCCTGCTCACCCAATTTTAGTGCACTTTAGTTATCCAGAATGACCATCTAGTCTCGATACACCCATGAATATATATGTATATATATATATATATATATATATATATATATATATATAGTTTTTCTGTTTTTTTTTTGCAATAGACAATAAAAATAACGCAGTTCTCCATAAAGGAGGGATGGTGGATGGAATATGTATATGCATATATATAAAATAATTGTCACACAACCTGGGTGACATGCCTTGCCTGCTCACCCAATTTTAGTGTACCTTAGTTATCCATACTGACCATCTAGTCTCGATACACCCATATATATATATATATATATATATATATATATATATATGTACATATATATAGTTTTTTTATTAGCAATAGAAAAGAAAAATAACGCAGTTCTCCGTAAAGGAGGGATGGTGGATGGAATATATATATATATATATATATACATTTATATAAAATAATTGTCACACAACCTGGGTGACATGCCTTGCCTGCTCACCCAGTTTTAGTGCACCTTAGTTATCCATAATGACCATCTAGTCTCGATACATCCATAAATATATATGTATATATATATATATATATATATATATATATATATAGTTTTTTTATTTTTTTCGTAATGGACAATAAAAATAACGCAGTTCTCCGTAAAGGAGGGATGGTGGATGGAATATATATATACATATATACATTTATATAAAATAATTGTCACACAACCTGGGTGACATGCCTTGCCTGCTCACCCAGTTTTAGTGCACCTTAGTTATCCATACTGACCATCTAGTCTCGATACACCCATAAATATATATACTGAACAAAAATATAAACGCAACACTCTTGTTTCTGCTCCCATTTTTCATGAGATGGACTTAAAGACCTACAATTCATTCCAGATACACAATATTACCATTTCTCTCAAACATTTCTCACAAATCAGTCTAAATGTGTGATAGTGAGCACTTCTGCTTTGCTGAGATAATCCATCCCACCTCACAGGTGTGCCACATCAAGATGCTGATCTGACATCATGGGTAGTGCACAGGTGTACCTTATACTGCCCACAATAAAAGGCCACCCTGGAATGTGCAGTTTTTTGCTTTATTGGGGGTCTGGGGACTCAGAACCGGTCAGTATCTGGTGTGACCACCATTTGCCTCATACAATGCAACACATCTTCTTCGCATAGAGTTTATCAAATTGTCAATTGTGGCCTGTGGAATGTTGGTCCACTCCTCTTCAATGGCTGTGCGAAGTTGTTGGATATTAGTGGGAACTGGTACACGCTTTCGTATACGCCGGTCAAGCACATCCCAAACATGCTCAACGGGTGACATGTCCGGTGAGTATGCTGGCCATGCAAGAACTGGGACATTTTCAGCTTCCAAGAACTGTGTACAGATCCTTGCAACATGGGGCCGTGCATCATCTGTCTGAGTGGCTGGTCTCAGACGATCTTGGAGGTGAACCTGCTGGATGTGGAGGTCCTGGGCTGGTGTGGTTACACGTGGTCTGCGGTTGTGAGGCCGGTTGGATGTACTGCCATATTCTCTGAAACGCCTTTGGAGACGGCTTATGGTTGAGAAATGAACATTCAATGCACGAGCAACAGATCTGGTTGACATTCCTGCTGTCAGCATGCCAATTGCACGCTCCCTCAATGCTTGTGGCATCTGTGGCATTTTGCTGTGAGACAAAACTGCACATTCCAGGGTGGCCTTTTATTGTGGGCAGTATAAGGTACACCTGTGCACTACCCATGATGTCAGATCAGCATCTTGATGTGGCACACCTGTGAGGTGGGATGGATTATCTCAGCAAAGCAGAAGTGCTCACTATCACACATTTAGACTGATTTGTGAGAAATGTTTGAGAGAAATGGTAATATTGTGTATCTGGAATGAATTGTAGATCTTTAAGTCCATCTCATGAAAAATGGGAGCAAAAACAAAAGTGTTGCGTTTATATTTTTGTTCAGTGTATGTATATGTATACATATAGTTTTTTTTGTGTTTGTGAAAACGGGTCTTTAATCGGGGAAACGGAGCGGGTAGAGCAGGACGGAACGCAGGCATTGACAAACTACAATGACGGACAGGGCAAACAGGTAAGACCAGGACTTAAAATAGGTCATGACTAATCAAAGTAATTGGGCAAAGCAGGAGACGATCAGGGAAGCACACGTGGGTAATCAGGGGGCGTGGCACACACGAGGAGCGGACAAGCCGGGCATATATGTATATCTATATAAAACCTCATTAATGAGGGACAGGGAACAGAACGGACAGACAGAACTGGCACAGGGGAA
This sequence comes from Brienomyrus brachyistius, assembly GCF_023856365.1. Classification (NCBI taxonomy): domain Eukaryota; kingdom Metazoa; phylum Chordata; class Actinopteri; order Osteoglossiformes; family Mormyridae; genus Brienomyrus; species Brienomyrus brachyistius. The sequence goes on along the minus strand of NW_026042352.1, from coordinate 761,608 downwards.
GGAGCCAGGACAAGACTTGACATAAGACAGGAAAGGCAGAGAAACAGATCAGAAAGGGGGACACGGAGGGAACAGGCAGGACAAAAGGACCGGGAGTGAACGAAGGGAACATCGGGGAAAGAGGAGCAGAAGCCAGAGGGACGAGGGACAAAGAGAGGAGGGACAGAGACAGGAGGAACAAAGCGAGGGGGAGCAGAGGCAGGAGGGACAAAGACGGGAGGCCAGGGAGAGAAGGAGGGGGAACCAAGAGGAGCCCGAGGGAGACCCAGCGGGCGACGGGAGGCAGCCGGAAGGGCTGCAGGCGGCCGGGAGGCCGGAGCCGGAGGGGCCGAGGAGACGGGGTGAGGGACAGACGCAGGGACGAAGGAGGGAGTGGGAGGGGAGACCAGGGAAGGGGACGAAGGAGCTGGAAGGGACCCTGGCGAGGGCAAGGAGAGAGGGGGAGCCGCAGCAGACGGCGACGTCCTCCGACACGCCAGAGCGGGAGGACCAGCAGGCGAATGAGGAGCCGCCGTCGGGGGGCCCGCAGGCAACCGATAAGACGCCGGAGGAGGGACCGAGGCAGGGCGACGAGGCCGCGGAGGGGGACCCGCAGACGACAGCCGACCCGGAGGGCCAGGACCCGCAGGTGCCGACCAAGCCCTAGCGCCGGCGAGGGAGGGCGAGCCAGGGGGCTGGGCGGGTGGGACCCCAGCCATGCGTCTGTGTCCTCTCCCCTTATGGGACACAGACATAAGGACCTGCGGCCGGGGTCGGGCTCGTCGGGGTGAGGGTACCAGAGTCACAGGGGGAGAAGGGACTGGAGTGGGGCCAGGGACTGGAGCTGCAGGCTGCAGAGGGGGCGCCTGCCCGGGAGCTGCAGGCAGGGAAAGCGCCTCGGACGTGGGCGCGGTAGCTGCAGGCAGCGGAGACGGCTGCTCGGGCTCTGGGGCCGCAGGGGGCACTTATTTTATTATATAAAATAAGTGTCACACAACCGGGGTGACATGCCTTGCCTGCTTGTGGGATGAGGAAGACTCAGGGACTGGAAATGGGATTAAAACTGAAGATGTGCTCATTCCTTTGTGTATTTACAAATTTTCCTTCCGTCAGACATGAGGAGTTTGCTGCTATATTTGGCACTAATAGAGATTCTGATGCTGCTATTTTTATTGTCTATTAGTTTGTTATTATTTACAAGTTCTGTTGTGTTTTTGCATTTTTCTCTTCTGGTTAATTAACTGCTGTCTGTTTGCTGTGAAGTATGCGTGTGGTGAGTAAGACTCAGGGACTGGAAGTGGGATTACAACTAAAGATAACATGCTTATTCCTTTTTGTATTGTTTACAAATTTCCTTCCGTCAAACATGAGGAGTTTGCTGCTATATTGTGCACTAACAGAGATTCTGATGCTGCTATTTTTATTGTTTATAAATGTGTTATTGTTTCCAGTATTCAAGTATTCGAGTATTCAATAAATGCTAAATTGAGAAATTTTGTGTATCGTTTGTTATTATTAGTGTGATATTTTACCATGCAAATAGAGGGGAAAACGTCCAATTATCGGCCAAAAAAAATCAGCAGCATATATCGGCCATCGCCTGACCCTTGACTTGAAAAACCCATATCAGTCGACCTCTAGTAACAGTACATTCTGTCCAATTCATCCATCGAGTTAAGTCACACACCCACTTGAGGGGGCACTCCGGCAGACGTGAGGATGGGGATGTTCTTTCCGCTATAACATCCACTGCAGAAGTACATCTCGCTCCTGTTCACAGGGCTTACTTCAATGATGAAGCAGGGCTGGTTGTCTGGACAAGAAGTTGTCCTGCTGCTGGGTCTCGGTGCCGTTTTTCCACCTAAGCTTGAAGGTGGAAATGTGTTCCAACTTGGTCCCTGGGACTGCAGCATAGCCAAACATCGCGAGCAGCGTCGGCCACACCCACCACCAGAACCATCACACCGTCCTATACACATAAAGAAGAACTAAAACATAGAGTGTTGTGACAATCTATGCGTTAATGTTTGGCAGCATAGGTGATTCATTAAAATTATACCGAAGAATGGAAAATGTGATATTTAGAATATTTTTTGCCATTTAGTAGCTAATTTAAGCACTTACCCAATGCCTCAATTTGTTTTAGGTCAGTAATGTCTGAGCCAAAAGAATGAATGTATGAATTTAATACAATTCACCCACTCCCACCCACACACAAATCTGAAATTCAATTTAAGACACTTCTTAAACATTAGTGCATTAACAAAAAAGGAAAATCTTAAGAGATTCAGTAGGATTTTCTATGTTAGACTTAAGCTAATAGTTCAATAGTTTTTACATATTTCAATATACCAATTTGACTTTAATGTTGAAACAGATGCTAAAACATGGAATAATTTCATAACTAGAGAAACATGTTATTCACAAACACTAGCAAAGGTAGCTTATAGTTAAGCTTACTTAAGTCAGCAAGTCAGGCTACAGTGTGTAAGAATAGTCGTAAACGATAATTTGTCTCAGTCTTACATGACAGAATAAGTAAACAGAAAATATAAAATGGCTGAAACAGCGTCATTAACGCCAGCTACAGTAGAGGCGCAGAAAAGGTGTCATGACTGAAGTATTCCCAAACTCTGGAAGACCGTATGCGAGCCTTTTTTGCCGCGTGTTTCTCCAGAGGCTCCGGAGCTCCGCTGGTTGACACAGCCATGTTGGTTCATGTGCAGGGGGACGAGCGGCAAATTTCTTTTTTGCAGGGTGGTAGGTTGTCACGCTCGATCGCGGGCAGAGCGGCGATCGTGCGGGCGAACAGGCAGAAACGGGCAGAAAGCCGTAATCAGGGCAAACAAGGGGTTTATTACCAATAACGGGGCAGGGAACAGAAGACGCCAACTAACATCAATGACAGACACTGGATTAGTACACAACAGGAACTTAAATACAAGAAACAAGGCAGCAGGAAACAAGACACGACTGGGCACGATCAGGAAATCACACGTGGGTAATTAGGGGGCGTGGCACACACGAGGAGCGGACGGAGCGGGCGTCACAGAACCCCCCCCCAAAGGCGCGCTACACCGGGCGCGCCCGGGAGGAGGCGAAGGACGGGACGAGACCGGGAAACCAGAACCTGAAAGACAAGGGCAAAAAAAAATCAACGGGGAACAGGGAACAAGACAGACAGGCAAAACTGACAAAGAGGCAGGAGCCAGGACAGGACACTACACAAGACAGGAAAAGCCGACAGACAGACCAGGAAGGGAGAAACAGAGGGAACAGGCGGAACAAAAGGAGCGGGAGTGACGGGAGGGAACGACGGGAAACCAGGAACAGAGCGGGGCGGAACAAAGGGACCAGGAACAGAGGACGGCGGGACAAAGGCAGGAGGAGGAACAAAGACAGGCGGGACAGGGACAGGAAAGAAGGGAGAGAAGGAGGAGGAAGGAAGGGGAGCCCGAGGGAGCCCCAGCGGGCGACGGGAGGCAGCCGGAGGGGCCGCAGGCGGCCGGGAGGCCGGAGCCGGAGGGGACCTCGGAGGGGCCGAGGAGGCAGGGCGAGGGACCCGCGGAGGGGCCAGGGAGGAAGCAGGAGGGAGCACCGGGGAAGGGGACGAGGGAGCAGGAGGGGCCCACGGCGAAGGCCCGGAGGAGGGGGGAGCCGCAGCAGGCGGCGACGTCCGGTGGAGGGCCGGAGGTAGGGGCCCCGCAGGCAACCGAGGAGCCGCCGTCGGGGAGCCCGCAGGCGACCGACCAGGCACCGGAGGGGGGAGCGAGGCAGGGTGACGAGGCATCGGAGGGGGACCCGTAGGCGACAGCCGACCCGGAGGGCCAGGACCTGCAGGCGCCAACCGAGCCAGAGCGCAGGCGAGGGAGGGCGAGCCAGGGGGCAGGGCGGGAGGGACCCCAGTCCGACGTCTGTGTCCCCTCCCTCTGCGGGACACAGACATACCGACCCCCGGTCGGGGTCGATGTCGCCGGGGTGAGGGTGAAGGAGTCACAGGAGCGGGGCCAGGGACAGGAGCGGGGCCAGGGACAGGAGCTGCTGCAGCGCGGTCAGGGGGCGCCTCGGGAGCTGCTGCAGCGCGGTCAGGGGGCGCCTCGGGAGCTGCTGCAGCGCGGTCAGGGGGCGCCTCGGGAGCTGCTGCAGCGCGGTCAGGGGGCGCCTCGGGAGCTGCTGCAGCGCGGTCAGGAACAGGAGCTGGCTGCAGTGGGGGCACCTGCCCGGGAGCTGCAGCAGGCGGCTGCAGTGGGGGCACCTGCCCGGGAGCTGCAGCAGGCGGCTGCAGAGGGGGCGCCTCTGCAGGAACAGGAGCGCGGTCAGGAACAGGAGCTGGCTGCAGTGGGGGCGCCTGCCCGGGAGCTGCAGCAGGCGGCTGCAGTGGGGGCGCCTGCCCGGGAGCTGCAGCAGGCGGCTGCAGAGGGGGCGCCTGCCCGGGAGCTGCAGCAGGCGGCTGCAGAGGGGGCGCCTCTGCAGGAACAGGAGCACGGTCAGGAACAGGAGCTGGCTGCAGTGGGGGCGCCTGCCCGGGAGCTGCAGCAGGTGGCTGCAGTGGGGGCGCCTGCCCGGGAGCTGCAGCAGGCGGCTGCAGAGGGGGCGCCTCTGCAGGAACAGGAGCACGGTCAGGAACAGGAGCTGGCTGCAGTGGGGGCGCCTGCCCGGGAGCTGCAGCAGGTGGCTGCAGGCACAGGAGGCGGCTGCTCGGGCTGAGCAGGGGCTGCAGGCACAGGAGGCGGCTGCTCGGGCTGAGCAGGGGCTGCAGGCACAGGAGGCGGCTGCTCGGGCTGAGCAGGGGCTGCAGGCGGCGGGACCGGCAGGTCCCGTGCGGGCAAGACGGACGTGGTCCCTTTAAGTGCCCGGGGCACACGCGGGATAGCGTCCCGCACCGCACGGGCCCCCTTGTTGGCCAGCCGCTCCGGCCGGTAGTAGTACCGCTCGAGGGGCGGTAGCAGCTCAGCGGCGGCTGGGTGCTCTCCCCGGACTGGGGAAGCTGCCAGCGCAGGCAGCTTAGCTGCGGTGATGACGTCGAGGTCAGCCGGGGAGTCCTCCAATTCCCCGGTTAGGAGAGAAGCGGGGATGAGCGCGCACGCTCCCAAAACGATTGCAGGGGCGATCGCGTGCTTCTTCTTCTTCTTCTTCTTCCTCTTTGTCACGGTGTCCGCGGGAGGCTGCTCCACGTCCGACAGGACGGACGGCTGGGGAACAACCTCCGGGACGCACCGTGCGTCCAGCCCCAACCTCCGCGCTGTTAGGCGCTGAACCAGCTGGTTGAGGTGGGAGCGCACCTCTCCTAGACGATGCCCGCCCTCCGATGGGGACATCGCCAGCAGGAGATCGCAGCTGTCGGTGGCCAATTGCAGCGCGACGGGGTCCTCCTGGACGTCGGGCTGGTTCAGCCAGTAGTGTACCTCTTGCAGCAGACCGAGACGTTGGCTCTCGGTCTGCTGCTGTGCCTTGTTGAGTGGGTCTGTCATTCTGTCACGCTCGATCGCGGGCAGAGCGGCGATCGTGCGGGCGAACAGGCAGAAACGGGCAGAAAGCCGTAATCAGGGCAAACAAGGGGTTTATTACCAATAACGGGGCAGGGAACAGAAGACGCCAACTAACATCAATGACAGACACTGGATTAGTACACAACAGGAACTTAAATACAAGAAACAAGGCAGCAGGAAACAAGACACGACTGGGCACGATCAGGAAATCACACGTGGGTAATTAGGGGGCGTGGCACACACGAGGAGCGGACGGAGCGGGCGTCACATAGGTGATGTCTCATTAATATTTATGAGAGAAGTGCTACATGATTGGCCAGTGCATGCCTTACAAAATGGTGCGGCACTGCATCCAAGCCTGCGGCACTCAGAGTCACAAATACAGTGGAAACCATTTGTAGTAATTACGTCTGTCTGGCTGATTTCCAACTAATTGATATTTGTATATTTATTACATGAATATAAGGTAATATAAGGTAATAGAAGAGGTATTTAATGGTTTTCCATCTGAGGAATTTGCAAAAAACTGCAGTGCATGATGGGTCGGACCTAAAGGCTGCCTTAACGTCCTCATCTGTATGACGACATACATCAAGACTAGGAAGGTGCATAATGTTCATGTCTGGTTGCGTTTGTTGGTCCAGAAAGTAATTCAATTTCGCCATGTAGGTTACGTTCTTAAAAACTGCTTGGATATAGCCCGATTATATGCTGTGGGCCTTTTAATTTCTTTGTTTACCAGGTAGGCTACCTTCTTTAAACTGCGTTTTGTTAGACTACATATTTAGGGAGGTCTTTATAAATTTATAGTAGTCTTCATAAATATGTGCATAGTTTAGCCTAACCCAGCCACTTAAGGGAGAAAGCCAGCTCAACTAGGTGTCGGTCCCAAGCCCGGATTAATGGGGAGGGTTGGCGTCAAGAAATAAAGAGACTGTATCTTCACTGCATGACTGATGTCAAAATGTGTGAAATATGTGGTTGTATTAATAAATGCATTAAAGTAGGTTAATGATTCTGTGCTGTCTAAATTGTATAGAAAATTTCTACGTATAGCCAAACAAATCTCCTCCTGTTTGAAAAGGCATAGAAAAAGCAATTTAGCCACTAAAACTTTACAGTTTTTGTGAGGGACAGTCGAATTCTCTCGTTTCTCTCGTCAAGTTTTTTTGTGATCCTGCACCTACACTTTGCCGGCCCCAGGAGGATGGGCTCCCCCTTTGAGTTTGGTCCCTCCCAAGGTTTCTTCCTTCTTGGGAGTTTTTCCATGCTATCGGCGCCTATGGCTTACTCACTGGGGGCTTTGGGTGGGCATGATATAAAGCAAAGCATTTTCCCTCCCAGTTTCCTCCTCTGGTCCACATTGCAGGACCATCAGCCATCAGAAACAGCCAGACGGTCTCCTTCAGCTTCTTTAGTGTCCTTGGAAGCCAAGGCAGTTTTAGGTCTGAGAAGAGGTTTATCAGAAGGACACATATTACGTCGTTTGTCCTGAAATGTAACATGGGGAGGAAAAGTTAAGCGGTTTAGTCAGATTGGAGTCGTTTATTCAGCAGTGGCAGCGCCAGTGACTTAATGCTACAGGTGCTATAGGGGAGTGAGATTATTTAGACCGGGTGCTTTAGCTTTTCAGCTTATGTAGATGGTGTATAGAAGCACACAGCACGATAAGCTACAGCATGGATAAAATAGGATAAAATATGAAATTCTAACGTCTAGCTCACAGAGCCTCTATGTGTACTTTGAAGAAAAAATACACTACAAGTATGCTGTAAAAACCGCAAAAATGTCTTACACAATATACAGATTTTACAGATAGTTAAAGAAAAAATGAAACCAATATTTTGGGGGTGCTGTGGGGGTACTATGGTCATTGGAGGAGGAGCTAGAGCCCCCCCCCCAAGCTTTTCCTTGGTGCTGCCACTGTTGTTCAGATTAAAAGTAACATTGTCATTAATAAACAGTACTCTGATCAAATTTTTGCATGTACAAACACAATCAAAGTTTAACCACATGTTTAGACACAATTCACACACCTGTTACATTTCCATAATGCTAAGACTCTCTACACTTACTTCATCCACTTTCTTGTTTGGTACACAGTCATTTGATGGATGTGTAAGATCATTACCAGACCGTCTGCTGCAAACTCTACAGTTAATGAATGGCTGCAAAAACACACAGACACACAAAAACAGTATTTAAAGAGTGGTGGGCAATAAATACAGTGAGAGAAGGTGTAGTAAAGATATATCTAATGATTTAAGGCAGAGCTGCTGGAGTGCAGGGTTTAATGACACAGAACAATTTTAGAGGAAAGAGCTTCCAAAGCAGGGTCACCATAAGGCTATATTATACAAAGCAAGTTCATCTAAAAGTATGAACAACAAATCCCGTTTAACTGAACACTGCTCTGTATTAAAATACTGTCCTCCGATCAAGCTAAGTGGTCCTGTAGTTCACTATTTAAAGAGGTAAATTTAAAGGGTAATTCACACTGCACATCTACCCTGCTCTGACCAGGTTTAATTACTGGCTTTCTAATTAAAACAAGAGTTAAGTCCTGCCCTTTCACCACAAAACACCACACTGCCATTTAAGGCTGATTTCAACAATGAGTTTTAGTTAACCTGGCTCGATTGAGTTAACTCTGGGTATGTAAAACCCGCTTTGTAGTACAGCCCACAGGTCTTTAAATAAGGCCAGCTAGGGTTCATAGCTCGAAGCATAATCTACAGGTCACCCCTCAGATGATTAGCATTTGCTTCTGCCTGGTAATCCAGCCTTTAAGCCTGTAAACCTACTAAAATTTGAGAATAAGGTGAAGGAACTGGCTCTTTGAGGCCACCTATGTATTTGTTACTTTATTGTTGGCTAACTTTCCCCCACAGGGCATCAAAAAAGTTAACATGAACCTAAATTAATTTGCTAACTGATATGTCCAATGCTCACAGTCACAGTGACTCTTTACTTACCCTCTTGTCCATGAAAATACAGTCAGCCCGATGGTCTGTTGCAGTTGACTTTGGACATTTTGTTGCTCTCAAGAGAATCTCAATGTCAATGTATTCACTGCTGATCTAAATCACATAAACACGTTATATACAAAATTGCCTACAACTGTTTTAAAGGCAATATAACAAACAATAATCACCCAAAAAATGGCAAACTGTCACAGACTTGACTGCAGCAGATTCAGAGAGAAACTGTGAGAAGGTAAAATTGACCAGGGCTGAGATATACAACCATCACTTTCATTGTGAAGAGACATTAAGCATCATATGCATTGAAATTAAAACATCAAAATCAATGTGATACTCATTAGTTCAGCTTGCAGATGATGAAAGTTTCACACTTTTGTAAACACTTTCTCAGCAGTTACCTTCGGACGGCCCTGGATGTTATAGAAATTCATGTGCTGACGGGTTCCTTGATGAGCATTTTCGACTGCGAGTTTAATGGCCGTCTTGTGAGTGCAGGGAGACTGTGGTAATCTTGCTGGGCCTCTGTGGAGATAAGCAGAGCTCCATAAGCCAAAACCAGAAGCAGCAGGCGGGTCATCTTCCTCTCAGCTTTGAAGGGAGAAGCAGGACTGAGGACACTGATCTGTGGTCCCCTTATCCAGCACGTCCAGGGGCGTGTCCTTCACTCGAAACAAACAGACCTTTGAACAACATTGGAAAACTCTTCAGGATGAATTGAGGCAGGTGGTCAAGTGGGTTTATTGTTATTTCAGCAATATACACAGTACACAGTGAAAGGAAACATTGTTCCTCCTGGACCACGGTGCAACACAAAGAAGAAAAACAGAAACAACACAAGATGACACAAGTGCGGGCAAGATAGAACTATACAGAGTGAAAGGAGCACAAACAGAGGGAGAAAGTGCAAGATAAACACAAGAGCAACAATACAATACTACAGGGCAAGACAGCGCAGTCAAGAACACAGAGTGCAGCCAGAGCTAACCTGAATAGGGGCATCAAGGTTGCCAGGCAGGCAGAGAAACAGAAAATAGAGGTCTACTTCACATACAACAACCCACAGTGGGTGTGGCAGGGAATACAACACATTACAAACTTCAAAGGCAACAACACCGTCACTGTTAACAGCAACGCCCTTTTAGCAAAGGAGCTAAACAGCTTCTTTGCTCGTCTGGAGGAACACAGAGCAGACATAGCCACACTGCCCCCTCCCCCAATCTCCAGCACTCACAGACTCCCTCTGCAGGAACACCACGCGAGAAGGCACATTGCATCTCTAGGTGTGTGGAGTTTAAGACAAGGCAAGTGATGCTACGATAATATAATTCCTTGGTAAGACCCCACCTAGAATATTGTGTGCGGGTTTGGTTACCATACCTTAAGAAGGACATTGCTGCCTTGGAAAAGGTGCAACGTAGGGCAACGAGAATGATTCCTGGTCTTAGAGGAATGTCTAATGAGGAGAGGTTAGCTGAGCTGAATCTGTTTAGCCTCGAGCAAAGGAGACTAAGGGGGGACATAATCCAGGTGTTTAAGATTCTAACAGGTCTGGATGCTGTTCAGCCAAATGGCTATTTCAATGTTAGTTTAAATACCAGAACTCGTGGCCATAAGTGGAAATTAGCTGGAGAACATTTTAAAACGAATTTGATGAAGCATTTCTGTACACAGCGTGTAGTTAGAGTATGGAATAGTCTTCCTGTTATTGTAACACAAGCTAAAACCCTGGGTTCTTTTAAATCAGAGCTAGATAAGATTTTTGAGCTATTAGCTAAGTTCTCCTCAAAGGAGCTTGATGGGCCGAATGGCCTCCTCTCATTTGTAAATCTCTTTGGTTCTTATGAGTCAGCTTACAGAGATGAGGTCCAGAAACTGATAGGTTGGAGTTCAGCAAACAATTTGGCACTAAACAGCACAAAGACAAAGGAATCACTGACTTCAGGAAGGATGGAGGCGACACTGGCCTGCCTAGATGGATGGATGGATGTTTTTATTGACATTGTAAGTACAATGAGATTTAGTTTGGAACGCGCCAGCAGCTACACAGTATATTTACAATTATATAGATTGTGAGGCATAAAATAAGGTGTGAGTAATATAACATAACGACATAATATAAGTAATCATTAATTAATCATTACAGATGGTATGAGGTGTGAACCGCTAGGCTGCTATGGCATGTTTGGTATCAAACCGATGGAAAATCACTCCAGTTTCCAAATCTGGTCAGTGGTTACCACGAAAGTGAATATATCAAAAGTTACACCAGCCTAACGAAAATCATCAATACAAGGGAAATCACTCTGGTCATAAATCTCAAAAGGACTGATACAGACCCCCTTCCGAAAGCCCGCCAAATGGATGGTCAGCCATTGGTCCAGGAGTCGAATTCCTGGTCACTCCTATTCACGAACTTTACACTATAAAACCTGGCACCTCAGAACAAAGCCAGGAGAGGAGAAACAGAAGGGAGGAGAAAACAAAAGACCATCAGCACGAAGAGAGGCAGAGAACATCAGCCCAAGAGAAGAGAAGCCCACAAGAAGCCCTCCTGAAGCCTATCAGTGAAGACCCAGCTGGACAGAGAACTGCAACCAAGCCCAAGCTTCACCAGGAGAGGGAATCAGAGGGGCTCCACTCCAACAACCGCTGCAAACACCGCGCCTCCCTGAGTGCCATCACCCATCAGCTCATCAGCCTCCGCAACCAACTGCCAAGACCCCCCCCCCCCCCACTCTGCAACCAAGTAAACAAACTTCCTTTCATTTATAACAACCTAAACTCCTATTCACCTGCTATATTACTTTAGGACAGTATTTCCACAAATTGCTTGCTTTGCAGAACAGTATTTTCCCTTTTAAGGTTACTCATTTTAAATCTGGTCATTGCATTTTCATGATTACATTGTTTGTGTCCACTCCGTTATTTCGTGTTTATTGTTTGTTAGGTGTAATGTCTGTCTTATGTTAGTTATAGGAATAAATGCATGTCTTTTACACAACTTCAGCCTCCGTTCATTGAGTGCTCACAAGAATCCCTGCCTGTGCGATCTACGCTCTGAAACCTCAAATTCGCCTGAAATATCGCGAGACTCTCTCTCATTGGCCGTGAGGGGAGCTTCGCTACCGATCGTTTACATTACCTGGTGACGCAGCTCGTTGGACAAGCCTTCTATTCTAACCCAGGTTATTACGTGATACTGGTTATTAATGAGTTCCATTTAAGTCACACATTAACAGACTCACGGTGTTTCGCAATTGAGTTTGAGCCGACCATTCAGCATAAAAATTGGTTAATAATCACAAGGCACAAGGTTTAAACTTATTCTGAGCACACAATTTAAACTTTTTATGACCGAACGTGCAGTGAAGAAGCGCTACTGTCAACTGGTTGCAAAAGTCGCACTCATGGCAATCTGAAGGCATTTAAGCGGGATCATATGGGCTTATTATAGTTATTTTTATTTCTATTATTAGTAGTTATATTATTTTGTTTTATTTTCGGTGATTTCATTGTAGTTCTTTCGTATTAAACTGCAGTAAACTTTAACCCTATGTCTGACGAGATTCTCAGATGTAGCGCTTTGTTTCCAGGTTCAATTCGGACGAGTGTCTCCGTTTCTATATATCCTGGGAGAGATCTCTCTATTAGCGAACGGGAATACTTGTTATGAGGTTCTAACCTAAATTATGTTGCGCTTGGACATAAGACCGATAGCTTAGTTACCTATCAGGATCATACTCGTATGTGTGTGCCTGCTTTAGACAAAGCAAGTTTAACACAACTTTGCGCTGTGAGCCAAGTGTGTGTCATTTAGAAATTGGGAGTCTCCTGTGCTTGAGACCCGCCGTGGTTAAGCACCATTTGCGACGAGATATAGTGCACTCACAATTTAAATCTGTCGCCGTAACGCGTGCGCCGTCTCGCTTCAGTAATTGTTTTAAGGGGTTTTATACTGTGCAAGGCACAGAAGAAGGCCACAAGCAGCATGCGCATGCATTAAATGTGTGTGTCACTCATCTAGCGTCGGCAACCGCCTAGCTATATCTTTGGTTACCTCTAGTGGTCAGGCATAGAACTACCACTCCATTTCGAAATTGCGCCTCTAGTGGCCAGGCATAGAACTACCACTCAATTTCGATATTGCGCCTCTAGTGGCCAGGCATAGAACTACCACTCCATTTTGATATTGCGCCCCCGGTGGTCAGGCATAGAACTACCACTCCATTTCGATATTGCGCCCCCGGTGGTCAGGCATAGAACTACCACTCCAGTTCGAAATTGCGCCTCTAGTGGTCAGGCATAGAACTACCACTCCATTTCGAAATCGCGCTTCTAGTGGTCAGGCATAGAACTACCACTCCATTTCGATATTGCGCCCCCGGTGGTCAGGCATAGAACTACCACTCCATTTCGAAATTGGGCTTCTAGTGGTCAGGCATAGAACTACCACTCAATTTTGAAATTGCGCTTCTAGTGGCAAGCCATAGAAGTACTACTCCATTTCGAAATCGCGCCTCTAGTGGTCAGGCATAGAACTACCACTCCATTTCGATATTGCGCCCCCGGTGGTCAGGCATAGAACTACCACTCCATTTCGAAATTGCGCTTCTAGTGGTCAGGCATAGAACTACCACTCAATTTTGAAATTGCGCTTCTAGTGACAAGCCATAGAACTACTACTCCATTTCGAAATCGCGCCTCTAGTGGTCAGGCATAGAACTACTATTCCATTTCGAAATCGTGCCTCTAGTGGTCAGGCATAGAACTACCACTCCATTTCGAAATTGCGCCTCTAGTGGCCCGGCATAGAACTACCACTCAATTTCGATATTGCGCCTCTAGTGGCCAGGCATAGAACTACCACTCCATTTTGATATTGCGCCCCCGGTGGTCAGGCATAGAACTACCACTCCATTTCGATATTGCGCCCCCGGTGGTCAAGCATAGAACTACCACTCCAGTTCGAAATTGCGCCTCTAGTGGTCAGGCATAGAACTACCACTCCATTTCGAAATCGCGCCTCTAGTGGTCAGGCATAGAACTACCACTCCATTTCGATATTGCGCCCCCGGTGGTCAGGCATAGAACTACCACTCCATTTCGAAATTGGGCTTCTAGTGGTCAGGCATAGAACTACCACTCAATTTTGAAATTGCGCTTCTAGTGGCAAGCCATAGAAGTACTACTCCATTTCGAAATCGCGCCTCTAGTGGTCAGGCATAGAACTACCACTCCATTTCGATATTGCGCCCCCGGTGGTCAGGCATAGAACTACCACTCCATTTCGAAATTGCGCTTCTAGTGGTCAGGCATAGAACTACCACTCAATTTTGAAATTGCGCTTCTAGTGACAAGCCATAGAACTACTACTCCATTTCGAAATCGCGCCTCTAGTGGTCAGGCATAGAACTACTATTCCATTTCGAAATCGTGCCTCTAGTGGTCAGGCATAGAACTACCACTCCATTTCGAAATTGCGCCCCCGGTGGTCAGGCATAGAACTACCACTCCATTTCGATATTGCGCCCCCGGTGGTCAGGCATAGAAGTACCACTCCATTTCGATATTGCGCCCCCGGTGGTCAGGCATAGAACTACCACTCCAGTTCGAAATTGCGCCTCCAGTGGTCAGGCATAGAACTACCACTCCATTTCAAAATCGCGCCTCCAGTGGTCAGGCATAGAACTACAACTCCATTTCGATATTGCGCCCCCGGTGGTCAGGCATAGAACTACCACTCCATTTCGAAATTGCGCTTCTAGTGGTCAGGCATAGAACTACCACTCAATTTTGAAATTGCGCTTCTAGTGGCAAGCCATAGCAGTGCCACTCCATTGAAATTGCACCTCTAGTGGTCCGCCATAGTAGGTTAACAACATCTGAGTTGGGTCTCTGGTGGTCAACTGCGGTGATACAACACGCATAATTGGACACACAGGTTCTTGCCTGAAAGCAGGAATCAACTTCACGGACTAAATCAGTTTGATCACAATACATTAACATCCAATTAGGTTATTGTTGCATAACTAATTGATGTTTACAATTGAATAAGAAACACAATTCATTTGGTTTGATTCCCGTTTAACCTTTTTGATTTATTTTAGGTTTTATTTCACCTTATGCTTTCATTCATTCTGTCTCCCCCAACAAGGGGACTTGCATAGAAGTTCAACCACTATTAACAACAGTAAACCAGTTACGTACACAATCCCATCAGGAAGTCGTTTGGATGTGATCAGTTGAGCCCTTCGGGTGCTGGGTGCTTACCATTCGCTCTCTGTTGGTTGAGCTTGTCTGTGGCTCTGCTGTCACTGCTTGTGATCGTACAGTTTGTCAGAACCGAAGGGGAGTTCTCAGCAATTGGATGCCCAAAAGCGTGTCAGCCCGGCTACACCCACTGACTCATTACGGGCAAGGCTGACAGGTACCTCAGGCGGTCATTACAACTTTTGAGCAGGACTTCGTTTAGGGTGAGTTCTGAGAACGGCCCTAGCTTGGACTCTCACTAGGGTGGGTGATACCTGAAGGCAATTTTGCCAGCCGATAAGCTGAGCTCCACCTGGGTTGTCTCAGTTGTGCATACAGAATACGCCCTTCCAAGTTAACATTGCTGGGGATCGGGGGAGTGGAAGCCGGACTCAGGCTTGCTTGGCTGGGAGAATGATTCCTGGTCTTAGAGGAATGTTTAATGAGGAGAGGTTAGCTGAGCTGAATCTGTTTAGCCTCGAGCAAAGGAGACTAAGGGGGGACATAATCCAGGTGTTAAATCTGGTCATTGCATTACATTTTTTTTGTATCCACTCCTTTATTTCGTGTTTATTGTTTGTTAGGTGTAATGTCTGTCTTATGTTAGTTATATCCATCCATCCATTTTCCAAACTGCTTATCCTACTGGGTCGCGGGTGGTCCGGAACCTATCCCGGAATGTGGAATGGGCACGAGGCAGGGAACAATCCAGGATGGGGGGCAGCCCATCACAGGGCACACTCACACACAAATCGTGATTATATTATTGCACTATACTGTATAAATAAAAAGTAAACTTAATACCAGTTGTGGTAATAAAGTGCACAGAGAGTAAGAGAGAGTAGGGTTTCACATAAACGTATGTTCATTAGCATTTAGTATTCTGATGGCTTTGGGGTTAGAAGCTCTTATTAAATCTGGTTGTTCTGCAATGCATACTGCGGTAACGTTTACCAGAGGGCAGAAGTTCAAACATCTCATGTGCTAGGTGCGTGGGATCTTTTTTAAATATAATTATGCATATGTAGAACTAGGGATATGATCCTGTTAAGTATGATAGTTCTGTCTCATTATTGCAGGATCGACATCCATAGTAACTGTGGTGATCTATCCATTTGTGTGCATGTCTGTGTGTGTGTGTGCGAGCGGGTATACCTATCCTACCCCATAGCGTGATAAATACCTGTTTTTTTTTTCCCTTATGGGGAACACGAAACTGAAAACCAGGAAAACTCTATTTTATAAAAATCTGTGACTGCTGTGGAAAAACTAAAAATGCAAAACCTCTTTTATTTTGCTTGGTTACTTATGGTTATGGTTAGGGCAGGGTGGGGGTTAAGATTGTCATAGTTAGCGTTAGCATTTATCCAATAGAAGTCAATGAGCGGGCCCCATAAGGATAGGTATACCCTATGTGTGTGCATGTGTGTGTTTGTCCCATATTGCCTGGGCTTCAGGATACCTCATAACCCGGAACTTCATCAGAAGTAGTTAGAAAATGGATGAATGGATGGATGGATGGATGGATGGATGGATGGATGGATGGACAGATCAATAAAAGTACAGAACATCCATTTTACAAAGAACCATCAACACTAAATGTATGCACTGGTCATGCTCCTGGAAATTAAACTTTTCTGAAAAGCAGCATGTTCATAAATTAGCTGCTGTTATACCTTGGGGGAACAAATGCAGATGAAATTGTAAAACAAACTGCAGTGGCAAAACAGTTCTGGCTGCCTGTGCTGCCCTGCCTGCCCGCCCTCCTGCCCATTACGTCCTGCCTGTGCCACCCTCCTGCCTGCCCTCCTGCCTGTTTACGTCTTTCCTGTGTGCCCTGCTGCCAGTTATTCTGTATTTACATCCGGACTTAACTAATTGAACCATATAAACCATATAAATCAGGACTTTGTTAACCTGACTTCTGCCCTGTGGAGGATGGGCTCACCCTTTCACTCTGGTTCCTCCAAAGGTTTCTTACTATGACTGAGTTTATCCTTGCCAATGTCGCTTTCTAATTTTTCAGGCTAGATCTTGCTCACTGGGACAATTGGGCAGGGACAAAGTAAAGTGCTTTGAGACAATGTAAGGCTATGAAAATGTACTATACAAAATAAAGTGAATTGACTTGAGTAATGTGGCACAAAGCAACCCTTCTTTGCCACAGGAAATGTCTGGTGCAATTTCTTTTTTAATTGTACATGTCAATTGCATAATACCCTAAACTAATTCATTATTATTTCTATTATTATCATCATCATCAGTATTTCATTAGTATTCCATGGTATTTAGATTTTTCAGGAATCAGTGTGTGTACTGTATACTTTTTAATTTATTTGCACTATGTGTAGTGTCTCTGCAGCTGTATATACTTGCTGCATTATGCACAAGAACTTCCCTCAGGCATCAGTATAGTTAATCAAATGTAATATTTCTTGCTTGTTTATTAAGTTGTTTTAGGTATTTTGTGTGTTCCACTTAATTTAGTGTAATTAGTCCTAGTTGACTCAGGTTTAGTTAGATTTTTCCTTCTGTTGTTCCTCTGCATCATGCTACTGTCATAAAATTTCAATGTCTTACCTAACTTAAGAGTTTTGTGCATTGTGTTTTGGAGAGAAAGAAATCATTACTTTTTTTCTTTAGATTCATCCACTGATTCTATCACCTATGACACATTCCCCCTGAATATTTGTTTGTTTATTTATGTATTTGCTTGGGGGATGGAATTAACAAACAGAAATAACTGAATGAATCAGGGTAGTGAAAAACATTTATAAACTTATCATTTTGGTATTGGTACGATCCTGTTCTGGTTAGTTAGCCGAGGGAGTAAATCATCCGGAGTTTCATCTCTCAATCTCCTCCTACACCCACTCAGCATCACAGTATGGACTCCCCAATGCAACTGATCTGCACGTATTTGTACTCTGGGAGGAAATTGAAGCCCCCATAGGAAAAACTCAAAGCCTACAGACATATGCACAAAACCAGGGGACATGCTCAGTTCTGCAGGCCTGGAAGTGTGAGAGAAGGCTATTTATTGAGTTTCCCCTCTGCCCCTGGTAAAGATGAAACATGCACAAGTCATTAAACACACATATACTTACATGAAAGTCTGACTGATACTGGAGCTTCCAGTGCCCGTAAACCAGGTACTGGGGTACTCCATTACCTTCTTGATAATTAGCGCCATTGAAAAAAAAACGGTGCCTTTCCTAATATTAACTGACTCTCAGACAAATGTACTGCTTGAAGACCCTGCCACTATTCGCATTTTCCAGCAGGAGTCACAAATCTTCATTGCATTCAGTTTATTCTCAGATGAGCTCATGCATGTTTCTATGTGCATCTTTACACTTAAACAAATACAGCTAACCTCTGTTGTTATATTCCATATATATTTGTCGTGACTGGCCTTTTTTCTCAAATGATGGATTTCTGAAACTAAAACTGACAGTATTCTAAAATATTTATATTGCCACATCATCGACACATGTTCTAATATGACATAGCATTCCCCTGGACCATAGTGCGACTTAGAGACAAGATATAACATGCCCTTCACGGTAAAACACTAGATAGGTGCAACACTTAATGTCAACGTTGTCAATGTCAATGTTGACTTAATGTCAACGTTAAATTCATGGATTCGCAAATTAAGTAACACGGTTACAGTACAAAAACGAGCAGAGCTGTGTATGGCATGACTATCTCGCGGCGGCGACAAAATATGCTTATCCTTCTAATTATTCAGAAGAAAATATATTTGCAAGCACAGCCGTTCACGGCTTCCGTACAAAAAGCTGTCACTACGCTACAGGAAGAATACACGACCAATATAGGATTTACACAAGTCTGCTTCTTTTGTTTTATTTAGTAACAACTTTCACAAAAATTGACAGCAATACTGCTAAAAGTGCAGATCTGTTGCCAAATTAAATAAACAAAGAAATTAATCATAAAAATATTCAAAGTATATACAGCCAGGGGCGCCGCTAGCAATTTTGGGCCCTATGACAAAATATGAGGTTGGGCCCCCCTATCACACCCATTCAGATCTCTGGGGGCCCCTAAAGGGCGTGGGCCCTTAGAATTGTCCCAACTTTCCCCCCCTTAGCGGCGCCCCTGTATACAGCTAACCATTTCCAATCGAAAAGTACATACAAGTCTCCAATATAAGTTATACAATGGAGCGCAGATAAAACTTTTAAATAGTAATTAACCAAACTATATAAAGAATACAAGTTTGAATACAGGTAATTTGTATAAATTTTACTGTGTTCAGACTGAAAAATCAGCACCAGCCTTACACACATTGCAGTTCTGCTTTTTTCTTCTTTTAGCATAATTACCCGTTTCACGTTCACGAGGCAGAAGATCCCTGCAAATGTGAAAATTCACAAGTAACAGGCACCATTAACCTCAAGCCATAACAGTCTGCTAGCCTGAACAATAGCAAACTCTATGTATTACCAATTATTACGCAGGTTGTCACTTTATCAAATCATGACTGTTACTAAGAAGTGGGAGTGAAACGCGTGTCACGAGATCTCGCGATATTACAACATGACGAGATTTCTCGTTGGAGCGAAAAGCCGTTTCACGAATGCGCTGCAAATGAGCTGCTGTAAATATGTCGGCATCTGACTAAATTACTATAGTAGATACCCCAGACACTTTTGAATCTTTTGTGTGTCAGCATTTCGGGTGCCCGGCGGAAAATATAAATGGCGAAAGGGAGACAGACAAAACACGAACCATCTGTAAGGACTGTAGAAAGCTAATGCCGCACACAGCGGCTAATGCTACTACTAACTACTATGCAAAGCCATTTGCAGCACCATCATAGCTCTTTATTTAAATTCACTGCACCGGTGAAGAAAACATTTTTAAAAAAATGTTATGTTTATTATTGGGTGCTTTCCACTTCATGCACCCACATACAGCGCTAGCTTAAAGCAATGCATTCTGGTCCTGACGCAATGCATCATGGTTATATTTTTTATCGCCCGTTGCATTACGTCACCATGTCACATGGTACCAAAACTCCGCGAGAGCAAGACACATCAGGCAGCACCTCTTAGCAGGCTGCACAGGCTGGATCCGCCTCCATTACGACACAACTTTGCCCTTATTGGCTTAAGATTTTAGTTACATACATGACGTTTGTATATCTGCTATTTCTCCCGAGAAGCAGGTAAAGCGGTAACTGCTTTTCAATTAATTTACTTGGTAAAATTAAATTTAAATAAATGATATGAATATTGTAATAGTACTCGTGAGCTTTGTTTGTTGTTAGTTACTGTAATGTTGCGCTGCTTTATTTGTTTAATCGTCTTGTCTGTGAAGACATTCAAGTTAATCAAATAAGAACTGCACTGTACACTGTACATGACCATAAAAACTTTGAATCCTTGAAATAAATGTTTTTGATCTTTTCCTTGGCAGTTATCTTTTTACACAGGGCCTCTATGTACACAATAGTTATTTTTTTCACGACTAACAGTATGGATCAGGAGTTGGTTATTGTAAAAGAAGTAATGTGCATGCAGGTGATATTTGTATAGATTTATATTTACCCCTAGGTGATAAGTTTGACAGTCATTTCTTTTACCGTTTGGCCTCTCGGTTGAACATAATAGTGGCGCGAGCAGCTCCACTTGGTTTTTTAAAAATACTCAGCCATGAACTTTTGGTGAACTCAGGTGAATCCCTTCCTTCAGTAGTAAACCTTGGTAGTTTCAGCCGTTTACACATTGTCTCACTAAAAGGTTGATAATATATTTGTCCTTTTACATAGTGATAAAATATACGCGATAAAAATGTGAATATTCATAGATTCAGGACTAACAAAGTAGCTAACAGAAACTCAGACTAACAAAAGGTGCAAATACATACTCAGTTGGTTCCATTGTGTTGATTACATTATAATGTTTACATTGTAATGATTATATCATGGATATTTGGCATACTTTTTATAAAATCGTAATTCTTATATTCTGCGTTATATAGTGCTAAATAATATTCCATAGATGGATGGACTTTATTAATCCCCGTGGGGAAATTGTGTTTTTTATGTCTCCCTCAACTTACTCTTTGTGGAGTAAGTTGTCCGCGAAGTGCAGCTACCTGTTGGGGCGCCCAGGGAGCTGGGGGTTAAGGGCCTTGCTCAAGGACCCACAGACGTGCTGAGGCTGGGTTAGTTTCAACTGGTGACCTCATTACAGGCACAAGGACTGACCCCTGCCCCCCAACTGTGTATGAGTAGCATTTATGCTGTTTCTTGAGTGTGAGCTAGTACATAAACCAGCTAGTGCTCACCATTGCAAAAATACTCTAGCTTTCTGTCATACACATTTTTTTATTTTCTTACATTGTCCGTTTTTGTTCATAGTCTGTAATATTCTGAATAACGACAATGTAGAGGAAAAACAGATTAAATTCTCCTTGTTTGTAATTTCCCCATGTAATCCACTGCCTTGTGGTAAGAGGTGCAAAAGTCAGACGCGTTGAATGATGAGGATACGATATTGAGTTTAGTTCTTGAGAGGATTTATTCATATGATATTTTAACACACAGTACTTTGAACTGGTTTGTTTGGCGCAAAAGGGCCGATATGCAGACACCATCACACATGGCAAATACGGTCAATGACTGTTTCACTTTGCACCTTCAGCCCTGAGCCGCGTAATCTCAGCACCTTTAATAACAACCATTGCTGCCTCCTACAGGTGGGAATACACTTAGACAATAGTAAATATCACTAAGGCAGGCAAGTACCTCTCGTTTCAAGTGTTGCAATATTATATAACATTATATTATAAACAATAAATACGAATAAATAAAAACATTAAACAAATAAACATAATCAATAATATTCATGAATAATTATGCTTAATATACAAATAAAAGAATAGCTCCTGCAGATGATTTCAGATAACTACTGGAACAATGAGTTCTGGAGGGGAGCAAGCTCTGTTACATGCTATAGAAATGTTGATCTGATTCCTTTCATTATCAGATTGTTACCACTGTTAAAAACCACAGATATTGTATTCTGATTGTATGCATTTCCTTATTAGGGCATGTCAGTTACTTCTGTTAAAAAATCCGTTTATTCTGACGTCGTAAATTTCCTGATCAGAGTTTACCCTCTTTAAAGTGATGGAGGTCCACTTGTGCGAAAGATACATCGATATGCATATGAGATTTCGTTTGTGCCAAAAATATGTAAATAGCACACAGTCCATGTCGACTGAGCATGTGACAAAGAATTTTTCTGTGACAATTCTATTTTGTCAATGAGTTTGTCTGTGGAGCCCCTGAAGGGACCTAATGGTGTCCGCTAATTAGATACCCAGAAATAAACTGTGTGGCTCCTGCCCAAGCATTGCTGCCCAAACAGCAGCTTCCTCCTTATGCCACCGAGGGAGGAGTAGCCAGTGGTTCCCCTGCCCCTTCCCCTCTCCCCCCTGCAGACGAGGATCATAACCATTCAGCACCCGACTCTACCTCCTTCTCGGTGAAGAAGTGCCGTGGCGAAACACTCAGGCAGCAGGACGAGGTAGCAGAAATTCTTGCCCCTATGTTGGTATGTCCAAATCCTCAAGGGGGAGATAAGGTTTGCTCATCTGACACTGTAGATGAAGGAGTTGAACATAAGAACATAAGAACTATACAAACGAGACGAGGCCATTCGGCCCATCAAGCTCGCTTGGGGAGAACTAAACTAATAGCTCAGAGTCGTTAAAATCTTATCTAGCTCTGATTTAAAGGAACCCAAGGATTCAGCTTGCACTACATTATCAGGAAGACTATTCCATACTCTACACGCTGCGTAAAGAAGTGCTTCCTTAAATCCAGCTTGAAATGTTCTCCCGCTAATTTCCACCTATGGCCACGAGTTCGTGTATTTAAACTAATGCTGAAGTAACTATTTGGTTGAACAGCATCCAAACCTGTTAGAATCTTATATACCTGGATCATGTCCCCCCTCAATCTCCTTTGCTTGAGACTGAACAGATTTAGCTCAAGTAACCGTTCCTCGTATGACATTCCTCTAAGACCAGGAATCATTTTTGTGGCCCTACGCTGCACCTTTTCTAAGGCCACAATGTCCTTTTTAAGATATGGTGACCAAACCTGCACACAATATTCTAGGTGAGGTCTCACCAAGGAATTGTATAATCTTAGCATTACCTCCCTTGACTTAAACTCCACACACCTGGAGATATACCCCAACATCCTATTGGCCTTTTTTATTGCTTCCCCACACTGGCGAGAATGGGACATGGAAGCATCAACATACACACCAAGGTCTTTCTCATGATCAGCTACCTTTATTTCAGTGACACCCATGAAATACCTGTACTTTATATTTCTGCTCCCTAGATGGAGTACCTTATATTTATCGACGTTAAATTTCATCTGCCAGGTATCGGCCCAGTCACTAATTAAATCAAGATCCCGCTGTAGCTGCTGAGCCACTAATTCAGTATCTGCTACACCACCCACCTTGGTGTCATCTGCAAATTTCACCAGTTTACTGTATATATTGGTATCCATATCATTTATGTAAATTAGGAACAATAGTGGTCCTAAAATCGAACCCTGCGGTACCCCACTATGAACGCAAGCCCACTGTGAGTTGAAGGACATTGCCAGTGACCTGCTGGACCCCAGGCAGAACAGGCCTCACCATGCGACAGCCCTTCAGAGACTGGTCCTCCTGCGCATGGACTGGGGCATGATGCATCAGTTTAAACAGGAGCCTGGTAAATCCTGCGAGTGCTACACCAAGCGACTGATGGCAGCATTCTCCAACTACAGTGGGATGGACTCCACAACGGACCGAGAGTGTATGTGATGTAAAATACACTAAGATAGGTAAAAACTCTTTTGTGGACTAAGTAAAACAAACATTTTATGTTCTAGTTTTCTTAAAACTACTGAAACAAATAATTGGCTACACTGCAGTTCCGCTGTTTTGTTTGGCACCCCTGCATGTCGTGCATTGTGTGGAAAAAACCTGAAGGCTGAGGAATGTTACGTAACACAGCTAGAATGTAAAAACTCTCTCTGGTGTAATTCACTGCATAAAACCAATGGTGTTAAGTGTGATGTCTTCTTCATAACACTCCCTGATGTTTGTGTCCGTGACCATGAGATAGGGTGGGCTGCTTTTCTTCCTTCCTTTGACTAGTATTCCTCCTAAATTGTTCATCTGTATTTGCTGCATTGGTACTTGATGTGCGTGTGCCTTGTGTCACGATCGCCATTTAACGGGAGCGGCGGACGGGCAGGAAACAGGCAAGGCAGGCAGGATACGGGGATTTATTAGGAACACGGGGTGCAGGAAACATCTCACGCAGACGGACTTCAATGACGGACACTGAACTCTAGTAAGACATGAACTCAAATAGACAGGACTGATTGAAAATAATCGGACACAGTTGGGTACGATCAGGGAAGCACACGTGGATAATCAGGGGGCGTGGCACACACGGTGGTCAGACTGTCCGGGACCTCCTCGGGGACTAGGGCAGGAAAGTCTGGAGCTGGGTCAGGGACAGGAGTGGGGCCAGGAACAAGAGCCCCAGGGGGCACAGTCATTTGAGGCGGAGGGAGCGCCTCGGGCGTGGGCTCTGGGGCCGCAGGGGGCAGCGGAGGCGGCTGCTCAGGAGCTACGGGCAAAGCAGGCGGCGGCTGCTCGGGCTCTGGGGCCGCAGGGGGCAGCGGAGGCGGCTGCTCGGGCTGCGCAGGAGCTATGGGCGACGAAGGCAACTGCTCAGACGCTGTAGCAGGAACCCAGGACTTTATGCTCAGCCCACTGCTGTTAACTCCGATGACTCACAACTGAGCAGCAATGCACATTTCGAATTCCATCATCAACATCAGGCAGATGACAAGACTGTTGTGGGTCTCATCAATAAAAACGGTGACTCAGCATACAAAGAGGAAGTGTGATGACTATCGGACTGCTGCAGAGCCAACAACCTGTCTCTGAATGTTGACCAAAGAGATGGTTGTTGACGTTAGAAGAACACAAAACACAGAGTGACCACTCTCTGCTGCACATCGATGGCTCATCTGTGGAGATCGTAGAGAGTACCAGATTCCTTGTTGTCCATCTGGCGGAGAATCTCACCAGGTCCTTCAACATCAGCTCCATAGTAAGGAAAGCACAGCAGCACCTCTACTCTCCACGGAAGCTCAGAAAAGCCCATCTCCCATTCTCACACTCTATTGGGGAACTGTTGAAAGCACCCTGAGCAGCTGCATCACGGTCTGCTTTGAGAACTGTGTCGCCTCAGATCACAAGTCCCTACAACAGATAGTGATGACAGGTGAGAAAATCATTGGGAGTATCGTGTTAGAGAAATATGTACTTTTTTTATCATCATTTTGCTAGACGCTTAGAAACAACACCCTGCCGCAGCTTGATCTTAATTGAGCAATAACACGTCTCAAGAACTGTCGCTTGAATATTTCCACCCCATATATGGTGACAAACAATGTTCAATGTCAGTTGCATATCCTGTTTGTGTACCTCAATAAAAGACACTGCGAGGGGAGTTACTCTTTCGAAGTTGGCTGAGTTCGACTGAGAGGCTGACACCTCGAGGTCAGGACCGGGCTTCCCTTTGTAAGGAAAAGTGGTAAAAATGTCCCAAGGTTCTTGGTTGATCATTTGAATGCAGACAATGTTAGGAATTTATGATCATGGGGGAAGCCAGGGAGAGAATGGGGGTTCCAGTTGGCACCACTATGGTGATAAGGATAAGATAAGGTGATAAGAATTGAATTACAATGATCATAAAAGTCTCCACCCTGTCCTGTCCCGTCCCTGTCTCAGGATCCTCACACTCCAGGGGGTCACTCTTTATATGTAAATTCACTCACAACACCTACACACAACACCTTGGTGGGGAGGGCCTTTTTGGGTATAAAGGGGGGTGAAGAACTGTCTTCAATTTGTATCTGAGCTGCCTTTCAGTACCCGGTGTGTCTCTACACTGTATTACATTGTATTATTTTTGCTGTTCAATAAACCATCATTTTGCTGAAACTGCGGAGACTCTGCAAGTGGATTCCCTACACCTTGCAGCAAGTAAAACGTCATCACAGCTGTCTGTGTTGTTCTGTGTTCAGAGACTGGTTTGTTTCCAGCGCATCTTCAGAAGAAGATAACCCTAACATATCTCTCCCCTCCATCACAGATATTCACACCACACACTGCATCCGCAAAGCCACCACCATTGTGGATGACCCCACCCACCCCTCACATTATCGTTTCACCCTCCTGCCTTCTGGAAATAGGTCCCGGAGCATTCGGGCCTTCACAGCCAGACTCAAACAGCTTTATCCCCCTACTGGTCAGACTACTGAACTCTCAGGGACTAATCTGATACCACACACACATACACTCATTAACACACTTTATTATTTAACTACTATTTTTTATCTTATTGTCGCCATGTTTACAGTTACTTTTATTTATTTTTATTGCTACCTCATTGGACAACCAAACTGCGCCTTCTCAGTACTGGGTTTACTGTGCTGTTTGTGCTCGTTGGTGTCAGTTGTCCTCTCTTTTTGCACTGTCCTGCAATGTTTGCACAGTTTTTGCTCATTATGCACCATACAGTATGTTGCTAGGTTGGTATGTGTTAGTCTTCTGTTAATTTAAGTAGCACCTTGGTCCGAGGGAAACAGTTTCTTTTGTAACTGTACTATACTCAACTGTGTAAAGTTAAAAATAACATTAAAGACCTACTTGACTTTTACTGAACAGGTGCTAAAGTGAAATTACTTGCTTCTGGGAAAGAACTCCAGCTGAAATTCTGTACAACAATTATGGGAGACATATGGGAAGGACGCGGTGTCAGACCTGCCCCAGTGGGACGAATGTGGTTTTCCTAGTAACAGCAGCTTCAGTCCCAATCAGATAAGCCAGATGCGTCTGAAATTAGAGGAACGGGATCAGACTGGTTGCTCAGGGACTAATGTGGTAGAACTAAAACAGAGACAAATTGGACGGTGTTTCAATTGTGGGAAAATGAGACAAAGCAGGCAGAGGAGATGCGGGTGGCAAAGAAGCATGAGATAAGGAATGCAGAGAATGTGGATGAGGGTGAGACTCCTGTGAAAACTGTGTATTGAAAATTAGGGCCATAGTATTGTCATCCATCCTGTCAGGGTATGGAAATACACTGAGGGTAAATGGCCTAATGCAGGAAGTGTCTTAATCCTATAACATCCAGCTGATTCAGGCTGTGGGGGACAGTGTAGTACTGCACTCTTCTGGCTGGGACCTTGAATAAATGAATGAATGTTACATTTATACAGCCCTTTTCTAAGATACACAAAGAGCTTTACAGAAGCACTGGGGAGCCACTTCAACCCAAACGTGAGGCAGCAGGAGAGGGGGCCCAGGCAGAGAGAACAGCCAACAAGACGGGTGCTTCCACAGACAGGACGGGGGCCCCGGCAGACCAACGCTGACGACTCCTGGGACCAAGTCAACAGAGCAGCTGTCGTCATTGTGACTCACCCTCATACATCCATCCATTGTCTAAACCGCTTATGCTACTGGGTCGCGGGGGGTCCAGAGCCTATCCTGGCAGGATCTGTGCACGAGGCAGGGAACAACCCAGGACGGGGGGGCAGCTCATTGCAAGGCACATTCACACACCATTCACACACACATGCACTCCTACGGCCAATTTAGCAAGAGAGAACATGCAAACTCCCCACACATGTGACCCAGGCGGAGACTCGAACCTGAGTCCCAGTGGTGGGAGGTAACAGTGCTAATCACTGCACCACCAAGCAGCCCCACCCTCATACATGATTTCTGATTCTTGATTTTAATCCCCTTTTCTGTTTTTGGCAACATATAAAGTGCTGTGAATGTCACTGTCAGATTGTCATATCATCCTCCAGTTGTCCCTTGTCACCCTGGATGCACATTGAGTGTTTGCTAAATATTTTATCTTGTAGTGTTCCTGATTTTTTCCTGTGTTTTAATTTGCAATTCTCAAATTTCATGACTGGCATCCGTGGGGACGATTAATTAAACCTGTTAACTCTGCACTTCAATTTCAAACTGTTGGTAACATGTGTACATATTTTTGTCTGATCTTTTCACCACCAGGTGGCGATATAGCAACTCCAGAGTTATTGATGGCTAGAACAAAAAAAACACAGTAACACAGAGGTGTAGCTAAAAATTCTGGGCCCCTGACAGAATGTCACCTTGCGCCCTCTGTCGAATTTTACATTCTGTGAAAGAGATTTGTTGAGCCATCTTCCAATGTAATCCAATCCAGCTCTTTATTTGAAAAGCACTTTAAACAACCTTATGGACCAAAGTGCTGCACAAAGGAATAAATAAAAACATTCACACACTTAAAAACGAAGTAAAAGAAATTTAATAAAAACCAAAACATTCAATGTGAGTAAAAGGCCATTAATAAAAATTTAAAAAAATCAATTAATTAATAAAGAAAAGGCTAAGATTAAAATAAGATTTACTATTAAAATTAACATCTCACAATGTGTCAAAGGTGAAGGAGAAGAGATTAGAAGAGATTTAAAAACGGACAGAGGGGATTCCTCTCTAATGTGAAAAGGCAAGTCATTCCACATTTTAGGAGCTGCGACTGCAAAGGCTCGATCCCCTCTAAGCTCACGCTGAGTCTTAGGAACCGTCAGGAACAGCTGATCAGCTGACCTGAGAGAGCGGGTGGGGGTGTAAGGGTGAAGCAGCTCACAGAGGTCAGATGGAGCAAGACCACTGAGGGCTTTAAAAGCAAATAACAGAATTTTAAAATGAATCCTAAAATGTACGGGCAGCCAGTGGAGTGAGGCTAAAATGGGGGAGACATGCTCATATTTCCATGTGCGGCAGCATTTTGAACCTTCTGGAGGTGAACAATAGTGGAGCCTCTAACCCCAACATAGAGGGCGTTACAGTGGTCCAAACTAGTAGTGACAAAAGAGTGGATTACTGTCTCAAAGTGCTGCCTAGAAAGAATTGGCTTTATTTTGGCCAACTGCCTCAATTGTAAAAAGCTTGACTTGACAACTAACCTTATCTGAGTGTCAAACTTAAGGTTGGTGTCGACTTTAACCCCTAGGTGTGTGATGACTGGTTTACAATATTGTTCCAAGGAACCTAAAATTACAGTGGAGGTCAGAGGAGTGGAGTTACCAAAAACCAACACTTCTGTCCATTACCTCCCCACTTCCTTGTTAGTTACAATATTTGTTCTGCATTACTGTACTGCTTTGGAGCCTTTTGATATTAAGGTGAATAACACAGGTGAAAAATTAAGGTGAAAAAAGAGACAGATGCATTGACAGCAGTCGTGGCCACACTTTGGACTGGGAGTGTAAGAGCAAAGGAAACTGAATCCACTATGTTCTGTCCTGTAAATTTTTATTAAACACCACATGACACACATACGAGTCCTGTTTTAACTTTCAGGGCTGATGGTCTGCAGCCTGGCTTGTGTTCTACAGTGCAGCGCAGGTGCAGTCACTGTGCTGAGCCCGGCGTTATATTAATGACGCAGCCTTTCACACTGACCAGTGAGAAATAACCTTGAAAATGACTGTGCTCTTTGTGGTTCTCCTTTTTTCTTACCACCAAGCAAGAGACTAAACATATTTTCTACTTATCAGTTATCAGAAATCAGAAATGTCATGCAGTAATCAGAGGTTAGACAGCAAGAATGACTTTTGTATTTTTATCTTTTGTCAATCTTTTATCCAGCGACTACTAATTCTCATCGGGGTCTGGAGAGGGTGGGACCTGTCCCAGGAAGCACAGAGCACAGGCCTGCATGGGATGCCATTCCACACAAGCAAAAACAATTAAGATGGTCAGATTTGCCTCACTGTGTGATTTTGACTGAAAGATGAACTAAGCACAGTCTTGTGTGTATAAAAATGCGTAGATTCATTTAACTTTAACAATGAGATTCAGCAACATGACCTTATAGTGTTAATGATCGGTATCTTACTGGTATTAACTGAATTATGCAAAATTCTACATTATTCTATATTATTGCACCCAAATTGTTCATACTGACTAAATGTAATTACTGACATCCTGGACATACTGCTTTTTAGGTTTGAATTTAAAATGTTAGTAGACAAATTCATGCTGTCAATAACATCTCACTTGCTCACCCACTTTTAGATAAAAATACCCTTTGTGGTTTTTCTAGTGAAGCAGTGGGCCTGAGCTGAGGACCTGATGGTTGTGTGGTTTTCGCTCACTGAGAAGAGAGACACAAACACCCTGCTCTCAGTCGGTCAGTCTTCCTGTAAAATGCAGAGGTGAGACTGCTAGTGGAAAATTACTGACTGCAGCGTCAACAACACATATAAACAGCAGCACAAACAAAATGTTCCACAAATGCAGGACATCTGTATGCTTACAGCACACATCAGACACGCTGACCCTCAGCACTGAGCTCCTCCAGGCTCTGTGCTCTCCCTCTTCTCTTCAATTTCTACACAAATCACTGCTGCTCCAGTGAAGATCCTGAATTTTGCAGGTGATACTACTGTGTTTGCCATCATAACTGAAGGTGATGAGTCTGCCTACAGACTGGAAGTCGTACAGCTGACCATCCAGTTCTGAACTCACATTATCCCAAATGTCCACATGCTTAGACTCCTCTCATCATCAGGGAGGAGCGTCCCTTGGCACTGTAGAGTAGATGGATGAGAGCAGGCTGATAACAAGGCTGTCATCAATTTTATGTGACACCTCTCACCCCCCCAGCAGACTATGGAGGCCCGTAAGGGCAGCTCCTTCAGTAAGAGACTCAGACACCCGGCGTGTGACAGAACGGTACCGCAGGTCATTGGGCCCCACAGCAGTCAGGCTTTATAATCTGCACTCTGCTCATTGAACTTTTCCCCTGTTCACTGTCTTCTGATACAGTTTCTATCTGCTGCTGATCTGCAATATTGTTCCTCCTTATTCACTGATGTGCAGTGTTGCATTGAGCCAGTGCATTATGCCCTGTGTGGCAGCTTCCTTTGGGAGGCTAATATCTGGCACATGAGCAATAATGTTACATGCAATAGGATTGTGTATAAGTTAAGGATTGTGTATAAGTTAATTTTAATATTCCTATAATATTCCTCTGTATGTAATATATTCTTATTTTTTGTTTCTATTATTACCCTATATTTATATATACATCCATTTCTTTTACATTCATAATGATGTTGTTTGTTGTTTTGTGCCCCACTGCTCTTGTAACAAGCCTCAGTCTTGACTCTCCCTTTTAAGGTCTTGGCCTTAAATCACACTCGATATAGGTGGTGTCGTCCCCATCACCCTGACCAGGATACATGCTGTAAGATTAATGGATGGTGTTTATCTGTGTGATGAAAAAGAATGTGAATAAAACAAAAATGTACCATTATAAATGGGAGCCCTAGGATGTGTGGTGGTTAGAGATGTGGACTGATGAGAATTTTGCTTTTCTAAAGTTCTGTTGTGAAAACTGTACATTCCGTTCCATGTACAGTAGTGATATGTAGCAATCATGTGCTCCAGTCAAATGTCCAGCTGCATGAATAATAATGGTGGCTTGTTTGGATAAAATAACTTAGGCTGAATACTTGAAAGCGTGACCTGGGTGAGGTAGAGAGGAAACAGGGTCTTACAAGAAGCAGATATTGTTCTGTCTGTGTGGTTTTTACTCTTTGCAAAGTGAGTCCAGCACAGTGCAGTCAGTGGGTCAGTCTTCCTGAGCTGCATCTAACCAGTGGAAACATCTGCAGCACTGCAGAGAAGCACTCAGCAGACAAACAAACCCAAACAGCTTACAGCTGTATGTCACTTTTGGACAGAGGTGGACAAAGTACACAACTTCACTACTTGAGTTAAGTATAGATACTCCTCGTCAAATAATACTCAAAGTTTTTCAGTTAATTTTTTACTTCAGTTAAAGTACTGGAGTATTTGCATCTAAAAATACTTAAGTATTCAAAAGTACATTATGTTTTAAATGCAAGACATTTTTCAGAACCTAATGACTCCTGAACACCCCACTGAATACACTGACTGGCTTGTACATCTTGTAGAATAAAAAGCTTGTGGAATATGATACAATGACTATAGAAACACAACTGACATAACAAAAGTACAGCCATTGTCATTTTCATCTTATTTAACACCCCCCACCCCACTCACACAAAAGAGCATGGTAGTGTTCTTACAGAGCCGTAGCAGTGTGTGTGTGTGCATGTGTGCATGTGTTTTTGTGTGTGTGTGTGTCTATGTGTGTGTGTGTTTGTGTGTCTGTGTATGTTTGTGTGTGTGTCTATGTGTGTGTATGTTTGTGAGCCAAGTAACAAGACAGGGAGCAAGAAACAAAACTCCTCTTTCTTAATTATCCACATCGTTATTAACGACACAGGTATATATACAGGTACATATACAGGTACATGTATATACTCAAAAATACATCCAGAACACACAATTAAATGAAAAACGTAATTTAAGAACACTTGAAATTTTCATTCAGTTTCTTTCATCTGTTTAATATAATCGATCAGTCCCTGTGCGTTTGCCCCAAACCATTCAGCATGGTACACAAGGGAGACAAGTAAGCATGTGTGACATCAAAGAACTGATTGCAGCAACTCAGCCTTTCCACAACATTAAAGCCGCTTATTCCCCCCCATGCCATGAAGAAATAATCTCTGTGGCTCCCCTCTCCCCCTCCCTCAGCCCCCAGTCTGGCTTGAACATTTGCACTTCCAGTAAAAATGCGCCCCAAACACACTGACACCAAACTCAGCACCGGTGCTCCGTAAAATCCCGTGATTCAGTCTCAGAAGCACTGGCTCCCCTGCCCTCCTCTGAACATTATTAAAGCTACACCCTGAACACTCTGTGTGACTGACATGAATGAGAAGCATCTTTATTCATAATCTCTGTAGCGGAGGTCAGAATACAGAGTGTCATTATTCCCGTCTTTCTTCTGTCTCCTGGGTTTTGGCTTCTTAAGGTTCAGGGCAGCGTAATTCAGTGTGTCCTCGTCATGGCACTGTGGAGACAAAGATGGCAGAATTGGATGGATCAAATCGGTTTGCTATTACCTATTTTCACAAATAGCACTTAAAATGCTGATCCCAGGATGGAAATCAGTCTGAGGTTCATTTGTTTTACTGACGATTTGTAATTTGAAATATTTATTACATACTTGCTTGCGTGACCATTCCACTTTTGATATATCACTGTTCTTTTCATCTGTTTAAAATATATAACACATCAATATATTATTTAATTTCGCACGGTATCATACCGTGGTCAGATAACATTCCGAATTTTCAAGCAATCAACATCCTTTTTGTCTCAAAAATGAAAGTAAAAATGACTTCTGTCAATTTAAGTGTGCATGTTTGGATACGTGTCATTTGTTCTCATATATCATATATAATAAAATTGCTATAAAGGAGATCTTGGTAATAAAAGTTATTGATATGCAACTTATTGCAACATGTATATTTCAATAGATTTTGCAAAATATGAAAGATATAATACAAAAATGTAAATCTTACAGTACAAAAAGGTTTATATAAATAAGGTGAGATTTAATAATGGATTTTAAAACTGTATTACCTGCAAGAGTGGTTTTAATATGAAAATGTTATCTATCATAAAACAATTTTATATTTCTATAATTTGTTAAAATCTACATTTTGTCCTTCTGAGTGCATAAAGCCGGGCAGCGTACCTGCACAGTGTGTACAGGTCAGTTTACATCTTATACAAATGAGAGCAACGTTCAGAATAATGCTGCAAGATAAAACTATCAGCAAGCCAGAGTGAAGAGGATCCAGCAGCTTCTGAAAGCCTGTAACAAAGAGATAGATTTCAGCATAATGATATAGAGACACATTTCCCATTTGCTTACATTACATTAGTTAAAGATCAAATCGATAACACATTACAGCAGTTGTTTTGTAAATAGTCCATTTTTAACATGAACTTCTAGTATTTTGCATTTTAACAATTTATATTAATATTTGAAATAATTATTAAATTAGGCTCCGGACCCCCCGCGACCCAATAGGATAAGCGGTTTGGAAAATGGATGGATGGATGGATATTAATATTTGAAATAATTATTAAATTAGGCTCCGGACCCCCCGCGACCCAATAGGATAAGCGGTTTGGAAAATGGATGGATGGATGGATAATTATTAAATTAACATCTGTGTAATTTAATTTAAGCACTTAAATTAGAAAATTCATTACATTAAAAAAAGAAATAAATGTCTTAATAGCAGAATAAGCTAAATAAAACTTTGAAGCAGATATACTCTCCACACTGGGTGCTACCATCTATATCCAGCTGTGTGCCGTTCCCAAACAGCATCTCCCCACACTGGGTGTTACCATCTATATCCAGCTATGTGCCGTTCCCAAACAGCATCTCCCCACACATGGCCACAGCGCAGTAGTAAGTCCCAGCATCGGAGAGGCTGAGGTTCCCCTTGGGGAGGCTGTAGACGCAGCTCCGTGTAGGAGATCCAGCCTCAGGGCTCTTCTCACACTCATCACTGCTGTTTCCATGGCTGTAAATGACTCCAGGAAGGGATTCTCCTGATCCATGTCTGAACCAGTAAACACTGTGTTCTCCTGCACAGCTCCCAGTCTCTATCGTACACTGCAGGCTCACAGAGTCTCCTGGCTGCAATGTGTCAGACACAGGCTGCTGTACCACAGTCCTGCTGTTGGAGTCTTTACCTGAAAAGCAAAATAGTCATGATGACAGCCCTTTGAGAATAACAATGGAAAATACAGATCCTCAAAAATTGTTCTTACAGATTTTTGGGAACTGAATCGATGTTCTTCTAGCCATCCAAGAAATCAGTAACTTCTTGGAGAACAGCTGACATTCTTCTCTCTTTTTATTGTATTACTGCTTATTAGTATATATCAGGTAACACTATACATTAACTGCACCTACATAATACCTAAATAAAAATTATATGATAATAACAAACATTATAATCATATAATGTCTTGTATTAATGTATGAAGGTAGATGAATATAATTAATTTCAATTCAAAGAAATGAAGTGTGTAAAGTGTACTTTATATTTTCATGATTTTCGTGACTTTACATTTGGTTTATGTTGCCCCTTTTCCACAGGAAGGTATTTATTGTTTTTGCATATTTAGCTCTTGATGTGTTTTGGTATTTTTGAGCATTTTGCTGTAGTACCTGCATAATTTAATTCAAGAGCCGAAGAGCTGTTTGCCCATTACTAGTTTGTCTATCTTTTAACATTAAAGAAAAAGTATACATAGTAAAAGGAATTACTTGGTTTCGTAGTTCCTCCTATTTATTTTCTTATGCACACAAAAGTAAGTTTTTCCGTTCAACCATAGCACTACAGCGAAAAGCAAAACGTCATGGCAAATACAATTATGCTTTATTCCAATACACATTGCTAATTTTTCATTATTATTACATTTATTCAGCATAATATCTTCAAAGGTTTCATGATTTAATTTGCAATCTTCTGGCCTGAAATCTTTTCCTGCTACACTGAAGACTCTCTCAGCGTGTGCAGAGAAAGCTGCAGGCAAAGGGTTGGCATCCTCTGATAAACATGGTTGGTTCAGGTATCGGTGACATTATGTGAACCTTTCATGGCAGGAATAGGGACTAGTTTGACTTTTGATGCAGGAAAAGTGTTTGGGACTGTTAGGTTGAAGAAACAGTTGTTAATCATTTCTGTATGATCAGCAATGAGTGTAAATATATATGTATACGTTATTTCTTATCTTCTAGCCACATACTCTTAGCTATTGTACTCTAAGTAGGTGGTTAACAGCTGCCTACTTAGATAAGAATCTCACTTCCCTCTCTTGCGCCCCCCATTGACTATAAATAAAGAAGACAAGGGGAACCACCCTTTGTAACACATTCTGCTGTAGTTTGCATTGCAGAGAGTGTGGGTACCCTTGCAAGTAAAACTGTAACCTGTGTGTGTCTCATAAATGTGGAGTTGGGGTGGAAACGCCGGGCGCTTTCCCCAACATAGAATTTGGTCCTTCGAGCCGGATCCGAGGAACCCCGAAGACGTCTCCAGTACGCCGAGAGAAGCGACACCGAAGTCTGTCGACAGCCACTCGAAGTCGGGTGCAAGAAAGACCTGTGATGTGAATTCGTCATCAGGCCGGTGGTTAGAACTGCGCTCGACGTCTGGTGATGTCTGAAGGACCTCGGTGACGGATCAGAGAGCACACTATACAGGTGAGAGATATGGCACCTAAGTGAGTAGGTGGCCAAGTGAGAGATACGGCACCTAAATAAGTAGGTGGCCAAGACATGCATGTGGTTGAGGTTAGCCGAAATTAACCGGGAGAGAAAGTAGGCGTTGTTGGAAATATATACAGTGTTGTATGTGGATGTGTTTTTATAGGTTTTAGATTAACCTACACGATCCACCCTAAAAGCAACAACATACTGGTGACTGAAGGATCAAGGACGGGTTTCATCCCTGAAAACTAACACCGCTGCTCTAATAGGGAGCAGTAGAAGGCCGTGTTAGTGTCCTCCTGAGGTCTCATGCCAGAGACTTGCTTTTAGGATTTTTTATTTTTTGTAGTGTATCCATTAAAAGGTAACAATGGGGAAGAATCAAAGTAAACAAATGGAACTAGAGGGAGATGAGAAGTTTATGGAAGGATACAAATAAGTAGTCAGAGATGGAGGAAAAAAACATGGGTTTGAAGGAAAACTCCACACTCCAGATATATTAAAATTACAGGGAAACTTAAAACTGGAGATGTTACAGACTACCAATAAGAAAGAAGGTAAAGACAGAAAAAAAGAATATGTTTTTTCTGATGCATGGTTAGAACAGAGTAAATTAAGAGATAATAAAAGACAGCAAAAAAAGGGAAATAAGGAGAAAAAATTACAGGCGACTTTAATTACACTAGATGAGGAGACGGCAACAAAATCTTCTGCCGCTCCAGTTCCCTTACTGCCCCCACAAATTCCAATGATTGCGCCTGCACCAGTTCCAGCTGTAAATAGACGACAAATAGGAGGAGGGGAATCATCTCGAATGATGACCCGAGGGTCTAACCCTTCTCTGTATCCGTTAAAGGATCTGGAGACAAGTAAAGTACGCTGGCATCCAAAAAATGACACAGAACAGGAAGACTGGGAGAATGATTTGGTGTGTCCA
Organism: Brienomyrus brachyistius; assembly: GCF_023856365.1. Lineage (NCBI taxonomy): Eukaryota > Metazoa > Chordata > Actinopteri > Osteoglossiformes > Mormyridae > Brienomyrus > Brienomyrus brachyistius. The sequence continues at coordinate 724,655 of NW_026042352.1, read as the reverse complement.
CTCGTAGAAGTGGCAAATCCAAATCGAGGCCCAAATAATGCAGGACCCGAAACTATGTTAGTATATAGACCCTGGACCGCTGAGGATAGAACAGCGGCTTTAAAAGGAATACCCCCGGTTGAAGAAGGGGTACCCGAGTTTTGGACTGCCATCCTAGAATTACAAAGTAGTTTTCATTTGAACGGCAGGGAAATGTATAGATGTCTCAGACAGTTGTTTACCCATAAATGGGGACGTGTAGCGGGAGACTTCACAGGACATGGTAATAATGATGAAGTCTTAGCACATGACTCGCAGGAACTCATACAAGCATTACGAGACTTGCGAAACAGGGTAGAGACAGCCTTCGTAAGACGCGCAGACTATGGACGAATAGCGCAATGTAAACAAAAAGATGGAGAGGAACCTGAGGATTTTATGGATAGAATGAGAGTTGTATTTAGAGGAAACTCAGGGATCCCATTTGATGAAGAGGCAGTAGGAGTGTACCAACAACAGCTAAAACGAGCTTTTGTCGCAGGCCTAAAGCCCGAATTGCGAAAATATCTTGACAAACATTGGGTACATCAGAATACTGGTTCAGTCCAACAAGCACTATAATATGCTCAACACGCGCAGAAAGCGCAGAAACAGGAAAAGACAGACACAATATTCAGCGCCTCAGAAGTAGTAGCGCTAGTGCAAATGAATCCTCCGGGGAGGGGAGGATTCAGAGGAAGGTCAAGAGGCCGAGGAAGGGGGAGAGGTGTTTTCAGAAACAATTACAGGAATTCGTCTCAGCAAGATAACATTTGCTGGACATGCAGGAAACCTGGACACTTAGCTAGGAATTGTAGAGTAGGGAAACAACCATATAACCCAAACTCCATTGAAAACAATGATCAATGACCCCCCTCGGAGGCCCCTGTTACCGACACCATCCGAGGCAAAACAGAGGTGATTTTAAGAAAGGAAACGGAGGTCACTTTACAAGACCTTTTAGATAAGGAAATAGATTTACAAGCAGTGTGTCAGTTATTAGCAGAAAGGCAGTGGGAAACCTTGCCAAGTCGGAAGTTAGTCATAAACGGCAAAGTATATGAATGTCTGTGTGACACTGGAGCATGTAGGACTGTCCTAACCTCCAGTCCTCCCGGAGTCACATATTCTTCATCAGTCATAAATATAAAAACGGCAGGAGGTCAGACAGACAGACATCAGTTAACAAACCCAGTTGCAGTAAAAGATAAGGAAACTGGACTTGAATGTCAAGCACAGGTGTTAATAAGCCCTTCTTGTCCTGTTAACTTGTTAGGCCGAGACCTTATGGTACAAATGGGCATTAGCGTGGTTGCCACAGCCACTGGCATGAAAGCAATCGTAAATGAAGAAGCTTATGTTGTGCAAGGAACCACAACACCACAATATTACTGGTCTCTGGACCTAGGGGGAACTGCACAGACACGAGAATTATTGCGGAAAACTAGAGAAAAGCAGTCCCCTAGACAGGCCCAGTTCATGCCTGACGATGCCTTACACGTCACTATGTGGTACAAAGACACCCTTGGACCAGATTATGTCTATGACAAAACGTTTCATGCCCTCCAAGACACTTGTATTACCTTACAACATATGTATGTTAACCCCACCACTGGGTTTTCAGCAGCCTCAGTCATTTTATCTAACAAGCAACAGGCTGTATTTAGAGAGAGAACACCACACGTATCTCTTTCAAAACCACCCCAGATGCAGTGGAGAGATGTAGAGATGTTCTTACGAGATTCTATGCACAGTTACAATGACTACCAACCCGTATCTGGCTCCTGTTGGAGCTATGATGAGAAACACAATGTGTGGCGGTTTCCTTTGGGATGGAGAGTTCAAACCACTCCCACCACACACTTAAAGGACCCAACCTGACAAATTTTTTCAACCCTGGAGGAGGGATCATGTCCAGATCTAGATCGCCTCCCAGAAGGGTTGTGGTCGTCCTCCCCCACTGATGTAGGGCTGGTAAAGGGGTTTCCACCTTACAAAGTAATTGTGAAATCAGAACACCGTCCGGTAGTTAGGCAATACCCATTAAAACCTGAAGCAGAAAAAGGTATAGCCCCTGTAGTGCAAGACATGTTAGCATCAGGAATATTGCGAGAGGCTCCTGAAGCCACTTGCAACACTCCTATCTTTCCAGTCCAGAAGGGACATACAGGGAAATGGCGCATGGTGCAGGATTTAAGACCGGTTAATAACATAGTGCAACATGCAGCACCAGACGTGCCTAACCCACACTTATTGCTCAACTCATTGACTCCTGATAAAAGCTACTTCTCAGTAGTGGATCTTAGTAATGCATTTTTCTCAGTACCATTGCACCCTGATTCTCAACATTTATTTGGATTTACCTATAAAGGGAAAAAATATACATATACTAGACTCCCTCAGGGATTTTCTGAAAGTCCACATGTATATACCATGGCCCTTAGATACTCTATGAGTACCTGTGAAATACCATCACATAGTCAGGTATTACTATACGTGGATGATATCTTAATAGCAGCAGATTCAGAACAACATTGCAAAGAAACTACCCTAACTGTGCTTCAGCATTTATACAATACTGGACATAAAGCTTCTAAACAGAAGTTGCAGTATTGCAAAAAGACAGTTGTCTATTTAGGGCATAACCTTTCACAAAAAGGTCGCTCGCTGCTAGAGATAAGGAAACAAGCTATACAGGAAGCACCTAAACCACAGACTAAACAACAGATGATGTCCTTTTTAGGGCTCTGCAATTATTGTAGAGAATGGTTACCAGATTATGCTTTTCTAGTTCAACCTTTGCAAAATTTAATATACGGGAAGGAGATGACTCTAAAGGACAAAATACAATGGACTGAGGACGGAGAAAATGCTTTTACAAATTTAAAAAGAATGTTGCAAACCAATGTGACCCTTGCTCTACCAGATTATCAACAACCATTCACCCTATGTGTAGATGCTAATCAATGTTATATGAAAGCAGTATTAACACAGCCATTCGGAGCAAAAGAGAGACCGTTAGCATTCTATTCAAAACGATTAGATGCAGTAGCAGCTGGCTTTCCACAGTGTTTACAGGCATGTGCAGCTGCTGCAGAAGCAGTAAAGGTATCAGCAGAATTGGTACTTTGTCACCCCCTCATACTTAAAGTTCCTCATTCTGTGTCTCTAATCTTGTTGCAGACACCGCTTCCATTCTTAACACATACAAGACATCTTACCTTAGTGTCACTTTTGCTCTCACAACCTAACATTGAACTTCAGCGGTGTGGCCTATTGAACCCTAGCACGCTCCTCCCCACCGCAGAGGATGGGGAGCCACATCCTTGCAAAGCAACAATAGAAGAACAAACAAAACCAAGAGCAGATATTCTGCAAACTTTTATACCAGGATCAGAAGTTGTTTATGTAGATGGCTCAGCATCAAAAAATGATATGGGAAAAAATAAAGTTGGGTATGCTGTAGTTACATCTACTGAAGTGTTAGAAGCCAATGCACTCCCTTCTACTTGTTCAGCACAAGCGGCTGAACTCTATGCTGTGATCAGGGCATGTGAACTGTTCAAGAACAAGTCACTTACTATCTACACTGATAGTCAATATGTGTTTGCAGCTGTCCATCACCATGCAAGAGTCTGGAAAAATAGAGGTTTTAGAACATCACAGGGCACATCTCTTACTCATACAAATTTGCTGCTTAGATTATTAGACGTTGTGCATTTACCGACTCACTTTGCACTGTGCAAATGCAAAGCACACCAGACTGATGACTCTGCAGAAACCGCAGGAAATAGTTTTGCAGATAAAACCGCCAAAGAAGCGGCACTGAAACAACCTACCTTATCAGTGGCAGACATTCTTTTTATAGATAGCGATGTGCTATGTGATGCACAGATTCATGCTCCTAAAATAGAAGTACAAAGTTGGATCAAAAGAGGAGCAATACAACGAGAGAAAGTTTACTATATGAATGACAAGCCCATCCTACCAAAAAATTTATACAAAACAGCTGCTTTGGTGAGCCATGGAAATACTCATGTCTCAACAGGAGGGATGGTACATATCATACAACAATATTTCTATGCTATAAATTTTTCTGATTATGCAAAACAATTTTGTAGGACATGCTTAATTTGTTGTAAACACAATGCACAAGGAAACATCAGACCAAAACGTGGCCAGTTCCCCACAGCTGAGTATCCGTTTCAAGTTGTACATATGGATTTTATTGAATTATCTTGGTCACAAGGAAAGAAATACTGTCTAGTTATTATAGACACCTTTTCTAAGTGGGTAGAAATATACCCTGTAAAGCATTGTGATGCAATGACCGTTGCAAAATGTTTGGTAAGCCATTATTTCCCTACCTATGGCATACCTCATATTATAAGATCAGACAATGGGACTCATTTTGTAAATCAGACTATGTCCCTTTGCTCACAAGCATTAGGTTTTACGCTTAAGAATCATTGTGCGTATCACCCTCAGAGCGCAGGCTTAGTGGAAAGGACCAACGGCACTATTAAAACAAGGCTAAGAAAGACAGTGGAAGAGACAAAAAGGCCGTGGCCAGAATGTTTGTCTCTAGTAAAATTATGGATGAGAATAACTCCCACTCCTGCAGGATTAACACCTTTTGAAATAGTGTATGGTAGACCATTTCCCCTAGCAACTGAAATGAATGACATAGAAAAAGCAGACCGAGAAAATACGCTGGTCGATTGGATGCGTAAACTACTAACATCACAACAAAAACATAGCCCCAGTAGTCTGCCGGTAAATTCTGTTTCTACTCAACAGGATAACTTGCAGCCGGGAGATTGGGTCCTGGTCAAGGTCCTGTTGCGGAAAGATTGGAGCACACCTCGGTGGGACGGTCCTTATCAAGTCCTCCTTACAACACCAACAGCAGTAAAGATCGCAGAACGACCTTCCTGGATACACAAAAGTCACTGTAAACCCATCAAGCCCTTATCAGAGGCCTCAGCAACAGAGTAGCAGTGGAAGTCCGCTACAAAGGCACAGTAACCAATAGGGTGCTGTTGTCTCAACCCGGTGAAGAAAACAACTGAGCTGCACTCTATTTAGGATGGCCCTGATAGGGTGGGGATGTGGTAAAGTGACTCTAGGGGTCATTCTTGTTGTAGGACTTGTATGGTTGTCCTGGCTCTCACCAGCTCCATTACAGCACCTACGGCGATGGACCCATGATGACTTCCATCTACGCCCGTTGCCCGCTGACCACTCACATCCATTTATGCAAAACTACTGGTACCGATATGTACATGATACTGTAACAGCGAAAAATGTGACAAATTGCTATGTTTGTTCAGTAATGCTCACTCATAGTGAAGGACCTACGGTGTATGGCAGAGCTATGAATATCTTCTGCAGGTATAGGATATCAAAGTAATGTTTCACTTATATTTTCTTTTGTTTTTCATTTTATTTTTCTGTTGTTTTATTACTGTTATACCATGTTTGAAAATGTTTATTAATCAAGCTCTTAACGCTGCTTTTCGGACACGCAGTACAATGTTTCTCTCCCTTACCCAAACTATAGAGACAGAGCCTGTTTCCAGCGATGGCGATGAAGAAGACATATAATTCATAATGACGGCCGAGCCGAAAGCACCCGTGCAGGGCTCGGACCTGAAGAACCGGAATTAAATGTTTTCCAGGATAATGACAATGTGGTCTAAATGAAGGTTGTACCTAAAGTGCTTTTGCAACTTGTACAATGTTGATGCTTCTGATCATACTGTCATGATAAACAGGAGGGACTGTTAGGTTGAAGAAACAGTTGTTAATCATTTCTGTATGATCAGCAATGAGTGTAAATATATATGTATACGTTATTTCTTATCTTCTAGCCACATACTCTTAGCTATTGTACTCTAAGTAGGTGGTTAACAGCTGCCTACTTAGATAAGAATCTCACTTCCCTCTCTTGCGCCCCCCATTGACTATAAATAAAGAAGACAAGGGGAACCACCCTTTGTAACACATTCTGCTGTAGTTTGCATTGCAGAGAGTGTGGGTACCCTTGCAAGTAAAACTGTAACCTGTGTGTGTCTCATAAATGTGGAGTTGGGGTGGAAACGCCGGGCGCTTTCCCCAACAGGGACGTTTCTTAGGTTAGAAACTGCCGTCACTGCAGCCAACACTGACTTTTAAGGAGAGACACTCAGCTCTTCCTATGAGCAGATCCACCATGGCGCACAAAATGACAGTATAATTATTATTTTAGGTGACACTTCAAATGTTGCATTATTTCATTCTTTACAAAACGACATTTTTATAACAATGATGTATAACAATGTTAATGTGTTTATGTATAATTCATATTTAAATTAAAGTTCATATTTTAGTTAAAAGCTACACCTACAGTACGTATATGAACTTGAATTTGAATCCAAACCCTTTTTCGTTCTTCTTTTTTAAATTCAAATATAAATTTCAATGCCACAACCTGTTTTCAACCACAATTCAAATGTAATTCAGATTAACAAAATGAACTGAAATTCAAGTTCATATATGTATTCAAAATCCTGAATTTTAGGATACGTATTTGAGAATTTCATTCTCAAATCAGTTCTGAATGGTGCACATCCCTAGTTCATATGTTAAATCATGCATTTTGTTTTTCAGAGTGAATACACACTGACTGCTCAGATAAATAACGTCAAAAATAATTTTCTTTTGTTGCTTAAGATTTTTGCACAGTCCTATACTGTATATAACAACTCAAACATTTTTTTATGTTATTTGTTTTAAAGAGGCTGCAATGTGTAACATTAACATCTGTATAAAGAGAAGGTTAGGCTTTTGGCTGACAGCAAGCAAAATGCAACAAATTGTATAATAATAATAATAATAATAATAATAATGAATGATTTTTGTTTGATGTTTAGAAAAACATTTATGGAACAAAGCAGACAATAAGGTATCTTTGCTAATTTTATATTGACAAACAACTAAACTGTCAAAATTATTTTGCAGGGAATAATCTTACTGACATTATAATAAAGCAAATATGAAAATAGTTGGAATCTCATTTACCTGTGATTATGACAAAGGTTCCATTCCCGAAGGTGACCTCATGAAGAAACACAGCAGCACAATAATACACTGCAGAATCTGACGGCTCCACGTTAGAAATAGTGAGGTTAAAACTCCCCTCTGCATTCAGTAAGGAGTAACGTTTTATGCTTTTATATTCCTTGTAAAATTCACCAGGTACGTAGAGAAGTGCTTTCGCCATGGGCTGGGGCTTCCGACCAACAGCTTGCTTAAACAAAGTAACAAAAGTTGTTTCTCCTTGACAGAAGCATGTCAGGGTCACACTGTCTCCAAGCTGAACCCTCATCAGGTGACTGGGCTGAACAACATCTGTAGTCAGTGCAGTGTCTGCAAAAACAGAAAAACAAAAAAAATCATAATCAAATAAGACATATAATAGTAATCTAAATAACTATTAACTATGATGCAGATTAAATGGCCAAATTCCACTGATCACATCATACAGATAAATGAAAATATTAAAATCCCAAAATAATTTATATTATAGGGCCTTACTAATGAAAATGAGAAGACCAAAGAGTCTGAACATTTTTGTGCTTCCACTGTTTAGAATAAACTGCTCTGCTGCTAAGTGAGAGATCATGGTCGTGGTCGGGATGAAAGGGCAGGAAACAGAGAGGAAACAGAGAGACACACATCAGGCTGATCTGATTGGCTGTTCACATGGGAACTTAAGTAACAGTGAAAAAGCATTTTAATGTGCACTTACATGACGTTTATTAATTTACTCCTTAACATCCAGTTAAAATGAGAACAATTAGATAAACAGGAGCAGATACTGAGCATATAAAGTTCTTTGTACAGAGTGCTGAGATACTGTGGGAGAGCATTTGCTAATCATCTCTCTCAGACAAGCTCAGCACAGTATGAGTCTGTTATCTATCTGATATTAGACAGTCTCTCATACAGTAATAATAATTGATACTTTATTGGTCCCTGTGGAGAAATTGTCTTAACTTCTCTCTCAACTTGCTCTCTTTTTTTTAGAGTAAACAGAGTAAGTTGTCTGCGAAGGGCAGCCACCCATAGTGATGCCCAGTGAGCTGGGGGTTAAGGGCCTCGCTCAAGGACGCAGAGATGTGCTGTGGCTGGGTTTGAACCAGCGACCATCTTATTACAAGCACACAGGCATTAGATCTTCTAATCACACTTAAAAGGCAGATTAAATGTTCTTTCCACCATGCAAACAGAATGTAAATTGTAGCTTTACTGCTTAGATTTACATTCACACATTTGCATTTAAAACAAGCATTTTAAGTGATGTACATGAGAGTAAATGGTGAATCAGTTTATTTGCCACTCTACACATTACATTGGCGCCCATTATAAGTAACTGTACAGTGACATTGCAGTTCCTCAGTTGCTTTGATGCATTTCTGGAATCACCCTTAACATCTGCAAAACTGTAAGTGCATTTCCCAAAACAATTCGTGCAAACAGCACCACACAGATGGACTGTCTACAAAAAAAGTCATAGAGGCCACCAGCAGCCCGAATACCACACCGTAAGGCCGTATGTTAGGATGCTCTCTATGGCAGAGCGGTAGGAGGCCACCAGCAGCCCGCATACCAGACCGTAAGGCAGCATGTTAGGATGCTCTCTATGGCAGAGCAGTTGAAGGTCCCGATCAAGAAATCCGACAAGTTTCCCCAATAAGCCAGTAACCCCGCTTCATAGAACAGGCCACAGGACTGGTTTTGGTGAGATAGTCCGAGTAGTAGGTAGAAATCAGGATGGAGACTGAGTGTGGGTCTAACAGGTGAGCAGATGTAGGACAGAATGTAGAGCCCTCTGGTGGAGTGCCTGTGCATGACTGAATGTATGGTTTGGGTCTGATGGTCTGAATAGTTGGTAGAAATAGGCACCTTCCTACCTGATGTGGTAGGTCTAGATAAGGGGTCACCAACATGGTGCCCCAAGGATGCCCCCAATGACCACATGAGTTGCCCGTGGACCTGTTCTATAAAATAGCACAACTCACCAGCGAACATCATCTAAAATTTAATTTTGTCCTGTTTCTAATCTATCACATTTGCATTTATATAGATTTGAAATTGAATATAAAAAAGCATTTAAAACATGTTTATCATGCATGAAGTTTAGACATGTTTAGGAGGGCGTTTAAAACTGATATCAAACTTCGTATGGCTCAGTACCCGTGAAGTAGCTCTCCGTTTTAAAAAGGTTGGTGACCCCTGGTCTAGATCTTGCAAGTTTGTTTGTACTGGCTGTGTGAACATACTGTAGCACTGTTAAGAATATGCAACACAGCCTGAGTTGGGGATCTGCTGTATGCATCAGTAATATAATGCTTTGTCCTTTTCTAGGCTGTTCATTAAGACATAAAGCCTGAAAGTTTTCTGAATGGCATTAATGAAATTGAGCACTGCCCCCACCTGCTGGCCAATTTATTAAAACATTGAAATCGCTGTCTGCACAGGCTGACGTGTCATTTAAGTCTGATAATTTTCTATGAGTCAAACGGCAAGAAAATGACAAGAAGTTAAAAACATGGAGTTAGATGAAGGAGAAAAGATTACAAATTTGAAGATTATGAAATCAGGACATGTCAGCTAAGTCAGCCAAGGTGGGTCTTAAACATATGGACGGAAGTATGAGCGCTAAACTTAAACGGGTTCACTTGTAACCGCTGCCACCAAATTTCGTTAAATTGCTGGGGAGGTCCAGATACATGAGACAGGAATAGAAGGATTATTCTTTATTAATATACAGACGAGGGTTACAACCCTCCCTAGGGCAATAGAAGGGGATACCTGCCACGGGACATTCTAAAACGCTTAATGTGAAAATGCGTAACGCAACTTAATGTATTAAAACAGTCACCACAAATCACCAAATTTCTCGCGAATGTATCTGGCCATAAAGACTTACCTGACAAGAAATCAAAACCGAAATGCTAGGAATATGGACTTTAAGCCTTTTCTTTATGGGCGTCAATGGAGGGGAAAACGCTTGACGTAAGATGAAGTCCATATTCCTAGCATTTCGGTTTTGATTTCTTCCCTGGCATGGGTGACGGGTGCACCACGTTCCCAAAGCCACGTTAGCCTCGAGCGAACTGCCCGGAGAAACCGCTCACACCAGCGCTGCAACCCGATCTCCTCCCCTTTTAAACACACATTTCTATGGCGTTAAATTAGTGCCAAAAGTCGTGCGCATAAAAACAGAAAATCCATGCTCTCTACGCGCTCGCGATTGCACAGCACTCACTCACTCGCTCGCCGTTAAATTAGGGCCAAAAGTCGAACCACGCGCGTGCGTGTGCTCGAGTGCTGAAAACCCATCCCCTCTACGCGCTCGCGTCTGCACAGCACTCGCTCGCTCGAATTTCCCGCTTCGTCTTACCGTATATAAAAGAATGGGCCAATGTACGGTAAATTGCATTGTGAATAAAATTTCTTAATACAACATCACAAAACCAATTTAATAAATTCAAATCCTGGGAAGAACGCTCCTCAGATATTAGTTCTCGGGTTAGTGTTAGCAGACTATAGGCGAAACCACCTTAAGTGCTATCTGTTAATGTTTATTAAATTAGCATTAAAATGGAGAGGTTTATAATATCTTTTGTCCTTGTAGCTGCTAAATACACTCATTATTAAAGCCATAAAGTTGTCTGCCTACTACATTGGAATCTCCACTGAGTAAGTGTTTTTGATGGATTTTATTTAACTTTATTATACTCTGGTCCTTAGATCTAATGTCATACTTCTTCACTTATATTGTTTGTGAAAAGGTTTACCACGGTCAAACAGAGCAGCCACTACATCATCATACATGAACAAGCACCTCACAAAACAAAAACATTTCATTTTCATAATTAAAACTTTTGAATGGTAGGCCTAGTGTGTGGATCAGAGACAAGATCTTGACACCTCATTAACTATAATTTGTTCTGTGAACAGCTCAGATACCACCTTCTCGAAAGTCTTCTGCATAAAATAGAAATAGGATTCAGCGCGACTCCACTAAATTTGGATTACCTGGAGTTCCTTTGTCATCAGGAGCTGTATCTTCTGCAGGCCCTGTCTAATCACATTGAAGTACCTCCTGCTATCACCCTGGCTTTGCAAGAGCTCTTTGACCTTGTGAGGGCACATCTGGAACGTCCAGCCCCATGTGTCACACAGGAAGTCGCTGCCACCAATAGACGACCCAAGATTTTGATTGAAGAACAATGTTTGAAAGAAATGCTCCATACTCAACTTCCTGTGCCTTGCATAGCCACACTGATGGGTGTTTCAAGAAGAACAATCTTAAGAAGAATAAAAGAGTATGAGCTCTGTGTTAGGGAACTTGACAATTTGGTTTCTTCTGTCAAGAATGATCTACCAAATGCAGGCTACAGGATAGTCAATGCAGGCTGCAGTCAATGGGCTACAGGGTTCGGTGGAGAAGAGTTGCAGCCTCCATGCATAGGGTTGATTCCATGCGCATCATATAAAGGTTGTCAAGTCTTGGCTGTGTTGTACGCAGAATGTACCAGGGCCTTTGTCTCTAGTACACGTGGACACAAACCACAAGTTGATCCGGTTTGTATTACCAGCAAATTTATTTGGAGTAAACCCTGGGTGGATTGGTGTGAGGTGGTGGTGGGGCTTTGGAGAAGATTTCCTGCCGATCAACACTAGCAACTTATATCTATCTGTCATGGAGGTCTCGGGACTCACAGATATTCAGAGACATGTGGATAGTTTACCAGTGGTTTTCAGCAGGAAATAGTTATTACTACAAATTGTCACCCCCCCCCCGCCCCCCACAGAAACTGGATCTGGCTATAGTGGGAAAATCTTTTTTTTTTTTTTATTTGTGAGAACTTGAAAGCAAAACAAAACTTGGAAAAAATATATGCTCATTCACCAATTTTCTAATCTGGGGTCTAAAGTGGTCAGGCTTGCAAGTGTATTTGGTTATTTGTCTATCCTAGCCTGTTGCAGTGTATATTTCCTGTATATTTTGCATGTAAAAAATGTTGTTTGTTATGTCAGTGCTTAATATTATCATGTAGTCTTCATGAACTTTCTTCATCTTGGCCAGGGACTGCATTTGAAAAGTAGCCACTTGACTAAAATTGGCACATTTTCAGAAATGCCAGCAACAATACTGATAATGAACACCCCTCTAACTGACTCTCAGTTGGTTTAGAAAAAAGACTTTTAAGAGAAAAGAAAGCCTTCCTTTGGTTTTGCATTTTTCTCTTTTTTGTTGGCTGTGCACAATATATTAGAAGAATACCTTACAATTATATTAGTTAAGAAATAACAGATTGCGTATATACAATATTAAGGTGATAACAACAACCCTCACTGTCTCTAGGTGCTGCTTCAGACAGGGCATTCTGCAGCAGGGACACCACCCGTCGTGCAGCATCCAGCAAATCTCCCTATCACAACAGCCCACATAACAGAATAACATTAGTGTATGATTCAGTAGGGCTAGTCCAGGTCTGGAAAGTAGTTGGGCCAGATTTTTAAACCAAGAAATTTAGCTGGGCCAGACATTTTCAGCGGCCCAGTAAGCAACAGGTAATGGCATTTTAAACAAACACAAATCAAGGTACATTATTTTAAAAAACTACAACTGAACAGAATCTGAGAGCAATATTTTTTTTCACTTCTGAAATGAGAAAAATATTTTGGTCGTATCTGACCTAGACGCATCCCAAAGAAAAAAAATGCCTATTAGATGGTAAACAGACATAAAGAAAAAGGGAAAAATCGTCTATAATCATCATCCGCTTATACTGTGGTGATCCATTTCACCCACACAGGCATGATCACCATTAGCGGTTTCCACATTATTGTCGAGGTGACTATTCACTTTACCTCTGCTTTCTCCGACATCTTCCTGATTCTGCCGCCAACAAGGGGCTCATAGGGTGGAGACTGAGGGTGTTAAACAGACCAATCTTTTGTCACTGAATGCAACAAATAATGTATTTATCTGTCAAAAGTCCAGCACCAGGAAAAGCAACAGAGTGACAGTAGAAACTGTAATAATAATGGAAGTGCGCCGCCCTACAGGGAAGGAGGAGTGATGGGAGTCCCGGTGGTGGCTAAGCGCGCGTGGGGAGAGGCGTCGTACTGTGAGGCTTCATGAACTTCCGATGGGGCAGTGCTGTCATACAGCGGGGAGCCTGAGAGGGGCACTGTGGCCGGGTGCGAGAGCCCTGGGTAATGAGTTGTAGAGCTGCGCAGTGTCACGATCGGGTACAAGCAGGCAGGCGATCGTGCGGGCAAGGCGTGCAAGGAGCAAGCGGACAGGCAAAAACGGGAGTTTAATTAGGAAGCGCGGACGGGGAAACATCTCACGCATACAAACATCAATGACAGACACTGGACTCAGGTAAGACACGGACTGAAATACACAGGACTGAGCAAATTAACTAGATACAGCTGGGTACAAATCGGGAGAAAACACGTGGGTAATCAGGGGGCGTGGCACACAGGAGGAGCGGACGAGCCGGGCATGACACGCAGGAACTGAGAGCCCAAGCTGTTGGACATTCCACTGGACTAGGAGACTGGGGTGAGTGAGGAGGAGCTCATTGACCACAAACTGGGATACTGGCTGTGTGTGAGCAATGGGGTGGAGATTAAGGAAAGATGTTAAATCAGCATGCAGTGTTGCCTGGAAACAACAACAAATATACTAGTGTCACTGTACTAAAACAATATCAAAATAATGCCTATTTTTTATTCATTTTACTTGTAGAGTGCAAAGTACAAAGGAAAACAAAGAGTAACTATGGCGAAATAAATCAAAGCATGTCCCAGAATGATGGGCCTGAATGGATCAGGACAGAAGAAGGCGAAAGTCCTGTTAACGAGGTGAGACGATGCAGACACAGGCCAGGATGTGGGTATAGGCGAGAACAAGAGGGAAGACGGGGGCCCGAGACTCAGCATGGGGACAGGTGGGGGAGGGGAGGCACGGGCTCACCTGGAGCTGCTCCCGGAGGTGCCGCTATGACTCATGGGTAACATGCCGGAATGGGACGGCACCTGTAGGCTGGACCAGTTGTCATGGGAGGGCAACATGGACAGACAGGTAGACGAGCTGTCTGAATAAGCAGCTGCAAGTATAAAACAATAAATGAAGCAGGTATGTGGTGGGCAGTGTTACAGCGTCCTTAATATGGTCAATACAGAAAAGGCATGTTATCATGTTATGTATATACTGCCTCCAGTTACTTAATGCCTAACTTTAATACATTGATTGATTTGTTCACTGCTGCAGCCTGTGTCAACTTTCCTTTCAGACAGATGTAAAGTCCATTCTGTTTTTGTTCTGTGTAGTTTTTTTTGAACAGCATATGGCTGAATTCTGTTAAACCTCAGACTGAAGAAAATTGTGTTAATTGAAAAGCAAATATCAAAAACTCAGTCTGCAGGAATGTTTTTCTAAATATTTCTGTGGACTTTTGGAAATTTCACGAAATTCCATTGCTCCATTACATAAACACTGAGTGAGATTTCATTCCCATTACTGCAACGTATGAAGAGGATTATGACTTATTACTTTAGGTTATCGGACTGAGTGAGTTTTGGAAATTTGCTCTTCGATAACTGAAGCAGTGCTGTGAATGCAGAGGTTATATGCGTCGCATATCAACAGAACTGTATGTTTATGTCTTGTCTTAATTATTTTGATTAAATGTCTAACTATTCCCAATATGTGTGAACATACTTGGCCAAATAAAGCTGATTCTGATTCAGTCAGAGGGTAATCGTCGGTGTGCTGTACTATCGTGGTGACCCACACAGAGAGCTTAGGACCATGATTTCAGTGTGTGCTTGTGTGAGGGGACAGGCAGGGCGGCGGCTCACTGGGTGATGCACTCCTGTGGGTATAGGGGCTGGGATAGGGGGCGGAGCAGTTACTCCTCAAGGAGGAGTAACAGTCACAGCCGTGGGGGGAGGAGAGGGAGAGGGTGCTCCCAAACTGGGGGTGTGGGTTTGATGAAGAGCAGAGAGACCCTGAGCCTGGGATGAACCAGCTGCCTACTGAAACGAAAGCGGATAAAGACAGAAACTAGAACCTCAAACTAAACAACACAAACAACAATATCAAGTTATATTCAATCATTAAACCGTTATATATTTAATCTAAACAATAGTAATAAATATCGTTCCGATTCAAAATATCATTTACGGGTGAATCTTATGACTTGCATTGGGAAACAGGAAACGGGCCAAGCTGCAGGGCCAGTTCAAAGGCATAGTGCGAGGCGCCCAGAAAGGGGGCGAGGTCTGGGCGGAGTCAGCTAAAGAAGAAAAAGGCCTGACCTTTTTCTGGATGCTGTGGACTGTGTTTGTGTGTGAGCTGCAGCTGCATGTTCCTTACATTTTTTTTATTAACACCAGCACCGTGAGGTTTGGCCTGGACTGGGTCCTGTCCTGCACGGTTGAAGACATGTTGACTGATGGTCAGCCCGTGTTCTGTTGGATCCCACAGAAAGGAAATGGGAATCCCGTTTGGATCGGATGCTGACAGTTGAAAAAAAACTCATGTCTGTGTGTTATGAAAGAATATCAATAAATGTTTCCGAAAGGGGATGACTCATTTGGTAATTATTTACGGCTTATGTTATGGCTGAGAAATTTACAGTCTTTACTAAAGTCTGACTTCTTTCGAGTCACCTTTAATATAGATTGGACACTCTCTATGCTATGTACAATACTTATATAGATGGTACATGTTTACTTGCTTGCACAGATGGTTGATTAGGTAATTAGTGTAAGTGTGTGTGTGTGTGTGTGTGTGTCCAATCGCATGTATGTCCAAGGTCCATAGTAAGTAATATACACTGATCAAGAGATGCCTGAAAGTGGATGAAAGAGGACATTAGTGGGTGTATCACTTAGTGTAACGGGTGCAGGAAAATGAGCAGGACTGCAAGCCATATAATGACCCACTGTCCTTATCTAGCTCTTAATACAGTATGCATACAGTGATGTATCTACAATGGACAGCTACTATAAGCAGATAGCACAGTACAGGTGCTTAATCTGTATGCTATTTCCATCCATCCATTGTCCAAACCGCTTATCCTACTGGGTCACAGGGGGTCCGGAGTCTATCCCGGAATCAATGGGCACGAGGCAGGGAAGAACCCAGGATGGGGGGCCAGCCCATCACAGCTCACACTCACACACCATTCACTCACACATGCACACCTACGGTAAATTTAGCTACTCCAATTAGCCTCAGCATGTTTTTGGACTGTGGGGGGAAACCGGAGGAAACTAGCAGCTTTGTGTGGTAATTGTTTGTATTAAAAATACATTGGATCAAGTCAAATTATTTTTATGAAGAATTAACATCTAAAAGCTGCTAGTAGACCGTGGGAAAATAATTTTTCTATTTTCTTGCTGCCATCTCGTGGCCAAAAGTAGGTATTGCAATTTCCATCATATGTAAGAGGGCCTGCCCATCAGAGTAATGTACATCCTGTGACATGTATTGACTATCAAGACAAACTGAAACACGGTGTATTAGGCTGTCAATGAGTACTGGACTAGGGTGAAAAACTGCCTGATAATCTACCTATTAACTAGAAGAGTACAAACTGGAGACGGATCCCCTAATACAGAGGGATTAACGTCTGTGCCACATCCAGAACCATTCAGTGTAGGAGTCTGGTGGTTCTACTGGATACTGACAAGTACCCAGCCCCTTTGTTCCCTCTGATAATCATCAGTCCTCCTCTGAATGCCTTCACCACTCTATTCCTGAATAGGTACACATTTAAATATGCTAGCAAGATCAAGGTATTGGGATAACTGTTAGGTTCGCTGTTAAGAGAGTTGCAGTGAAAACCATCATACACAGTGGCCCTTTCTGGATAAGATTACCTCCCTCTGATCTAACAGGTCAAGATCAAAGCAAGGTGCATTGCAATGTCTGACACCCAGCACACTACAGCATATAAAATACAGGTATCCATCGCCTTCCGCATTTGGAACCAGGACCACTTGTTGCAAGTCAATTTGGGCGTATCTCAAGTTATACGAGAGAGGCAAGACATTAAGGACAGTATACACAGTACTGAAATAATAATGTACATATTAAACCACAGCACTTAATAAACAGATACTGCACTTACATTTCACAAAAAAAAAATAAAGCACAGATTGCACTAAGAAATCAAAAGATGCATGTGCTAGCAAACAGTGGGAGCTGAGGAAGAAGCAGTGGTGAAATACTTTATTGTACAGTACAGTAAGTTTCTTTTTATAGAATGAAATAGCATACAGGCGGCGGCATGGTGGTGCAGTGGTTAGCACTGTTGCCTCACACCTCTGGGACCCGGGTTCGAGTCTCTGCCTGGGTCACATGGGTGTGGAGTTTGCATGTTCTCCCCATGTCGTCGTGGGGTTTCCTCCCGCAGTCCAAGAATATGCTGAGAATATGCTGAGGCTAACTGGAGTTACTAAATTGCCCGTAGGTATGCATGTATGAGTGAATAGTGTGTGAGTGTGCCCTGTGATGGGCTGGCTCCCCATCCTGGGTTGTTCCCTGCCTCGTGCCCATTGCTTCCGGGATAGGCTCCAGACCCCCCACGACCCAGTAGGATAAGCGGTTTGGACAATGGATGGATGGATGGAAATAGCATACAGATCTTATAAGCACCTGTACTGTGCTATCTGCTCATAGTAGCTGTCCATTGTAGATACATCACTGTATGCATACTGTATTAAGAGCTAGACAAGGGTCATTATATGGCTTGCAGTCCTGCTCATTTTCCTGCACGCGTTACACTAAGTGATACACCCACTAATGTCCTCTTTTATCCACTTTCGGGCATCTCTTGATCAGTGTATATTATTTACTATGGACCTTGGACATACATGCGATTGAACACACACACACACTTACACTAATTACCTAATCATCCATCTGTGCAAGCAGGTAAACATTTACCATCTATGTAAGTATTGCACATTGCATAGAGAGTGTCCAATCTATATTAAAGGTGACTCAAAAGAAGTCAGACTTCAGTAAAGACTGTAAATTGGCAGCCATAACATAAGCCGTAAATAATTACCAAATGAGTCATCCCCTTTCGGAAACATTTATTGATATTCTTTCATAACACACAGACATGAGTTTTTTTTCAACTGTCAGCATCCTTCTCGATTGTCAGAAGCTCTGCGCTAGAGGGAGGTTTACTGGTCTTATACTCTTCTGGCACCTTGTGTGATTCCTGACTTGGGACATCAGTTTGGCTCCTTCTGTATGTGGTTTACATTGTATTTGTTCTTTAAAGTTGCCCCTTCAGAATTAGACAGTGTAACCAGCTTGCCACATATTGCCTGGATGACATAAGGTCCGGTAAAATCCGGTTCCGTTCTTCCTCCTTTCCGTCCCCGCTTCCTCATGTTGAACAGAAGCGCCTCATCTCCAACATGATAAACTGTGTTTTGGTACCTCTTTTGTATTCGTTTACCACATGCCTGCTTCTGTTTTTCCTGTGACTAGGAGATGTTTTCAGCTGTTGTTGCTTATTGTCTCAACTACTTTATTTTTTTCATCAAAAAACGTGCCGTAGCTTTTCTCATCGGGAAGAATAATTGTGGAAAGCTGAAGTGGAAAAACATTCATAGCAAATTATTATTATTCACAGATCATTATAAAGAGTCATTTTCTAAAAGCATTAAGAACAATGTAATTTGCTGTTTCAAGATATGTTTTTAAATAACTACTTGTCAGTCATAAGAAACTCTTCAACACACATGATCCGATCTTGCCACAAATCATTTTTAATCTCACTTTTGTTGCCAGCAGTTCAGACATTAATGGCTGTGTGTTGAGTTATTTTGAGGGGACATCAAATTTACACCATTATACAAGCTGTACACTGATTACTTTACATTCTATCAGAGTTTCATATCTTTAACGTTGTCCCTTGAAAAGATATAATAAAATATTTACAAAAATGTGTGGGGTGTACTCACTTTTGTGAGATACTGTATATTAAGGGATTGATTGTCAATAATATCAGTAATTCCTGATGTAATGTTAAAAGAATAGAGCCTGTCTCACACAGTTCTAAAACAACCTCAAAAACAGACTTACCATTTTATGTCATCATTCGTTTTCTCATCCAGGCCATTGGTTTGGGGATGATATGCAGCAGTGATCAACGGCAGAACAGGGGCTCTGAACGCAGTATGGATTAAAAAGGAATTAACCATCTCTCTCAATATAAAATTAGGATCATTTATTCTCTACAGAGGCCCCCATAGAATAGTGCATCCATCCCCTCACTCATGTTTAGACAGACGTAAGGCAACAGGCCAATGACATTCAGAACAGCAACAACATCAACAATTGTACAGCTAGTTTTAAAATTTAATAAAAAAGACAAACCAATTAGGTAATATTAATGAAATTATTAAAATGTGCAGATTAATAGTCAGAAATAATTTGCGATTTTAAGAGCGGAAAGGATACATTAAAACTCAATTACATTTATCCCTTAATAATAAAAAAAAGGTTTTTGAATTTTACATCATGATAAATGAGAACTATATGTGATTACTAATTACTGTTGACTAATTTCCTGTCTGGACGTTTCCCTCCTCATTGTTAAAAGTCATTATATGTCTGGGTGCCAGTCAGTGGAAGCACACAGACATGTTGGCCAGCTGTCATATTCATTCAGCACCAGCCCATCAAGTAGAGAATTCAGCACCACGGACAGTGACCTGTGTTACAATGACATCAGGTCATTGGCTCTAAATATTTTTCTAGAAATAACTAAATGGCTCTATTGTAGAAATTTCCAGCCAGAGTCTTGTGGTGCGTTCGTTTTTCTCTCGGAACTTGGAAATTCCAAATTGGGTGACATCACATCCAACAATCTCCCGTTCAAGCTAGCACAACTCGGAACAAACATGGCTGCCTCCATGAATACGCTGCTGTGTTGTTGCTTTATATTTTAGCAGTTATGGAGTAAGATTATTATTTCAGACAAATAAACAAGAAACAGGAACTAGTCAAACCACATTAAAAGCTTTATAAAGTATTTTAGTACATTCATAGCGATATTCTTTTTTCGAGAGGCAAACAAACTACAAACAAACCAAAAACACTAACAAGTCTGGTAAAAATCTGATATTGCATGTTAGGATACTGTTTACGGTCACAATATGGTATTCTCTAAATCGAACACGTGCAATTACATTAATAATTACTAATAATTATAAATAATAATAATAATAAATGGGCGGTATGGTCGTGCACTGGTTAGCACTGTTGCCTCACACCTCTGGGACCCAGGTTCAAATCTCCGCCTGGGTCACATGTGTGTGGAGTTTGCATGTTCTCCCCATGTCGTCGTGGGGTTTCCTCCGGGTACTCCGGTTCCCCCCCACAGTCCAAAAACATGCTGAGGCTAATTGGACTTGCTAAATTGCCCGTAGGAATGCATGTGAGAGTGCATGGTGTGTGTGAGTGTGCCCTGCGATGGGCTGGCCCCCCATCCTGGGTTGTTCCCAGCCTCGTGCCCATTGCTTCCGGGATAGGCTCCGGACCCCCCGTGACCCAGTAGGATAAGCAGTTTGGAAAATGGATGGATGGGATAATAATAAATTTAACAAAATAAACATTTTTAAGGATTTGTAAAATAGAATTAATGTTGAGTGTGTAAGCCGCCATGTTGAAATTACGTCACAGGGGCAACTCGGACAAGAAGATTCTGTCAGACATTAACGTCATAAAAGAGGCGTTTCTAATGGGAAGTGATGTTTTTCGTGACGTTTTTGTCCGAGTTGGAGTGAAATAATCAAACGCAGCATGTGTTCCTATTTGAAGAGAATATTCTATTTTTATTCTAAGGAACTACAGAAAATCAGCTCTGCATGTGATCTCCCCTTTACTGCTCGAGCAGGGCACACGCACATCAACAAGTGTCAAGGCAGCAAGTGCATGCAAACAACTTCTCAGGACGGTTACAGTATAGGACCTTCAGAAAGAGCCAGACTGCGGCGTCATTCAGAGATTCCATTGTCTAAGGCTTGCACTAAAACATTACAGCATATTTAAACAAAGTAGCATGGCACCTGTGTCAGAATCCCTCCCTGCCTTGTTCTGTTCTCTCTTTGTTGTCCCCATTTAGCCAGCACATGTCACTGGCCATCCTGACTCCTCTTTTGATTGTGGGTTTTAAGGATATCAGTGGGTCTGTGTTTTCATAATTGTCCCCCAGGCCACCATGCTGCTCAGCCCTTGATTCCAACTACAGTTGCAATCAGGTGGTTCTCAATCTACTAGGACTGTATAACAGGATTGGCCACCTGTTCTACCTTTACTCGTTCAGCCGCATTCATGAGTCTGGCCTATAGGTTATTCAAATTTTGTCCTGCCAAATTTACCGGACAGGAGGTGGACACTGCAAATGAATGTGTGAATACTCCAATACCTACATCTTTACAAGTTACCTGAAGTGGTTTGGTAAATGATTGTGAGGTTGGAAGTCCTTCTTGATGTCTGTTTGCAGCTCATCCACCAGCAACTGCACGAGTTGTCGCTCCCAGAGGGAATCCCACTCTCGGTCCGCTGGAGGGTCCATCTCACTGTAGCTGGAGTATGTTTCCATCAGTCACTTGGCGTGGGGCTCACAGAATTTACCAGGCTCCTGTTTAATCTGACGCACCTTAGTCCAGTCCATGCATCTGGGGAACTTCTCTGAAAATCTCTGGCAGATTCTTTGCAGCTATACTTGATATTGGGTACTTGCCGCAACTAAGTAATGGGTTGTTGAATCAAAGTCCCGTTCCATGTCAAAAATAACCCCATTTTAGGGTTTTGTTAAACAACTGGTCTAATTTGGATGCAGAGGTTCTGCACGGAAGGCCCAGTCTCTGAAGGGCTGTGGCATAGCGAGGCCTGTTCTGCCTGGAATCCGGCAGGTCACTGGCAACATCCCCCAACTCCTTCATCTATAAGGTCGGGAAACCAGAACGTTTACTCCCCCTTATGGATAAGGACATACCAACGTTGGGGCAACTCCTGCTGCCTGAGTCTTCAACCAAGTCCAAAACAAAAGTATACAATGTTAGGAAGGGTAATTCAATGGTATGAGACTGAAACTAGAAACTGTAAATCGGATGGAGTTAAATAGCAATACTGTGGAAGAGGCATGGGAATTTTTTAAAAGCACATTGTTGCAAGTGCAAAAGAACTTCATACCCGTTTCCAGAAAAACTAAATCTAGGAAACTGCAACCAAGCTGGTGTCATGACCTGCTTGTACGATCCTCGTGTGTGCCACGCCCCCTCATTAACCATGTGTGCTGCCCCGATTGTAACCAGCTGTTTTCTGTCAGTTTGAGTAGTCCTGTGTATTTAGTCCACATTCAAGTCTGTTTCCCCAGTCCTGTCATTGAAATCTCTCGCTGTTGGTACCTGTTTTCATCAATAAACCCTCATTCCCGACTCTCCGTTTCCCGGATCCTTGATTCCTCGCTTCCTGCCTGTTCGTCCAGCACGCGATGTCGCAGGTGGTTTACTACGAAAATTAAGAATAAAGTCAGGAGCAAAAGGGCTTTCTTCCACAAATGGAAATTAACTAATGATTTCAAAATAAAGCAGGAGTATCTAAGTCTACAGGTTTAGTTAATAACAGTTATAAGGATGACGTTAAAAGTTTCTTCCAATATTTTAACTCCGAAAGAGCTCTAAAAGCTGAAAATCACTCATTTGCAGGATAGTAAGGGCCTTATAATTGAAAATGAAATTGATATAAATGAGTTTAATGATTATTTTACAATGGCTGTTCACAGTAGAATAGCTTACCACCATTTAGTACAAATACAACGATGTCTATGACCAATATATGTATAACTGAGGCTGATGTGGTACAAAGCCTAGCTAAGCTCAAAATAAATAAATCGCAAGGCCCTGATGGCATCTTATCTATAGTTTTAAAAGAGATGAGGGGTATTATTAGCCAACCTTTAACTTTACTATTCCAGAAATCATTATCTGCTGGTGTGGTATCTTCTGATTGATGTTAGATCATGTCTCATGTCCAGAGAGGCTACAACAGGATCTGGATTTAATTAGCGACTGGGCTCATACGTGGCAGATGAAATTTAACATAGATAAATATAAGGTAATCCATGCAGGGAGCAGAAATATAGTAAATATAGTAAAGTACAGATATTTTATGGGTTCCACTGAAATAAAGGTAGCTGATTACGAGAAAGATCTCGGTGTGTATGTTGATACTTCCATGTCCCACTCTTGCCAGTGTGGGGAAGCATTAAAAAAAGGCAAAAGGATGTTGGATTAAACTCCACACACCTAGAGATGTAAGTCAAGAGAAGTGATGCTACGATTATATAATTCCTTGGTAAGATCCCACCTAGAATACTGTGTGCAGGTTTGGTCACCATACCTTCAGAAGGACATTGCTGCCTTGGAAAAGGTGCAACGTAGGATGACTAGAATGATTCCTGCACTTAGAGGAATGTCTTATGAGGAGAGGTTCACTGAGCTGAATCTGTTTAGCCTCAAGCAAAGGAGACTATGGGGGGACATGATCCAGGTATATAAGATTCTAACAGGTCGGGATGCTGTTCAGCCAAATGACCATTTCAATATTAATTTAAAATACTAGAACTCGTGGCCGTAGTGGAAATTAGCTGGAGAACATTTAAAAATGAATCTGAGGAAGCACTTCAATTCAATTCAATTTTATTTATATAGCGCTTTTAACGACATGCATTGTCACAAAGCACTTTACATTTAACCGGCCAGAACCCCACCAAGCAAGCCTGAGGCGACAGTGGCAAGGAAACTCCCTCTAGCAGGAAGAAACCTTGAGTGGAACCTAGACTCAGAAGGGGACCCCATCCTCCTCTGGGCGACCAAGGAGCATGAAACTGCATTTACTCTAATTTATTCATTAGAGTTCATATAGTTATAAAGTCCCAGTTGGTTTCATGTAGTTATATCCAGGAGTCCAGGTGCGGGTTCACACGGTGTAGTCGGCTCGGTATCAGCTCGAAAAAGAGAAGATGGAGAAGAGTTATTGCCCTACACCTAACCGGCAGGACTAAAGCAACTATGACAGCCTGCCTAAAAGAGTGACCTGGAAGGAAGCACAGGCATGAGGGTTTACAGAGGTTTTGGCGTCAAGCCACCTCCCATCCACAGCTTAAGTGATCGGCGAGAGTGGCAGGACGACAGCACCAATCCCCCCTTTCCCCTTCAATCTCAAATAACTATGAACCTCCAGATTTCCCATTCACCTTAGAAAAGAAGATTTAACTATCCAAAAGACTGGCGAAAGAGGTACATCTTAAGCCTTGACTTAAAAGCAGAGATTGTGTCTGAGTTCCGAACACTAATAGGAAGTTTATTCCATAGCTGTGGTGCTTTATGAGCAAATGCTCTTCCCCCAAAGGTAATGTTCTTTATTCTGGGTACGGATAGAATACCTCCATCTCGTCATCTAAGTGTATGATTCGGAACGCAAATGAGGTCACTCACATACTGCGGTGCAAGACCATTTACAGCTTTATAGGTTAAGAGCAGTGTTTTGTAGTCAACACGAAATCTAACTGGCAGCCAGTGCAGTGAAGATAAAATTGGGGTAATATGATTATATGTTTTAGTTTAACTATTGCTAGTAGCGGTTCAATCAATGCTGGGAGCATCGCTGAATAATTTTGATGGAACAGGGTCTAGCATACAAGTAGATGAATTTGAAGATAAAATTAAGTACATCAGTTCTGACTGGTTAACCAATATTCAATATTCAAAATGTTCTGTTTAATTGAGCATATTTTTGGTCAAAAAGTTTCATAAAGTCGTCACTGGAAAATAACCAGTGGTCTGGTTATTAGTCAGCTTGGACACCATAGTAAATAGGAATCTAGGATTATTTTTGTTTATTTCAATTAGTTCTGATAGATACTAGATGATTTGGCGGCACTAAGAGCCTTTTTGTAGCTACCCATAGCCTCTTTCCATGCTAGTTCGAACACCACTAGTTTAGTATGATGCCACTTACATTCTGTAAGGACATAAAACTTATAGGTCCTGCAGGCCCCAACTCTGATCAGCCTGCATCAGTCTATTTCAGAGCTCCGCTGGCCCAGGCAAGACTGGACTCAACTCGTCAAACCACCCCTTTTAAGGAAGGCAAAGGCCTGCCGGCTCCTGAGAGACTGGATAGGAATAACTGGAGCAGCACAGAAAAAGCAAGACCTTTCACCCCCGGAGTGACCAGAGTTCCACAATCAATCCACAGCAACAACAGCTGTCAGCCTCCAGACACAGACACCTTTTCCACTATAAACAGGATAACTCAGCACACATAGATGTTAGGGACAAATACACGCATGTTTGGTCTCGTTTGAATAGGCATGAGACGAGGAGTATTATACTCTCAGATTTAAGGCAGTATAGCTTTTCCTAAGAGAAATACAGAAACTTCGGCTCAACCCACCAAACTGAGAGAGATTCTCTCATGGTAGAACAAGGGAATTACAACCACCCCCTAAAGTGATCTGATTGGCTGGGGACTTGAGAACCAAGGTCAGCAATGCCCCTAAAATTAACCATTGACCGAAATTAGTCAGTCTTCAGAAACATGCCATCACCTGGTCTGGATACTTAAGGAAGGGCTTCAGAAGTAGTCGGGGAGTCACTCTGTAATCAGAGCTCCCGCAGAGAACTGGGTGAAAGTCTATCTGTAGTCAGATACTTTCCACAGAACTTTGTTCACTCTCAGCTGAGGAATGTGATTGTTTAATATTGTATTTGTCCAAATGTATTTACAAGTATGTGTCCACATGTCAATAATTGTATATTGTAGTATTTTTAATAAATGTTGTTTCGATTACTTTATGACTGTCTGATTTACTAACTTCTTCATAAACTTTCCAGATTGGACTTCTATCCTTATTAGGACTATGGTGGTAAATACTATCTTGCAGCCTCTGGGTTAAATCCCATTTATTTATCCGGGTCCCAAACTTGACTGCCCAAGTTAAGTTAGGTGGATACCAAAACTACACCTCTGGAGTTCGCACACGCTGATGACAGGTACCGGTCTACCCTCTGAGGGGCGTACACACTATGTTCCTAGGCACCGGGCATAGTCCCTGAGACGCTCACATGGTAAGACAATGGGTGGCATCGGCGGAGGCCCAAAGTAAACCTCGTACAACCTTTTTTATTTTTAACTGAGCAATTTTCTCTAGTGGAATTAAGCATAGATGCTAAATAATCCGTAATGCTATCAAGTTCAGCAGAATTCGACATTAGTTTGGTTGAAAACGATAGCTCAGGGAGGTTATCGATAAAGTTACTTGCTGTATTTGACGTGATTGTACGTTTGGCATATAGAAGCGAGTCGGGGGGCTAATATTTTGAGCAAGGGAAATATTGAACGCAATAAGATGATGGTCAGAGATAATACTGGACTGAGGCAGTAGAGTTGAATACATGATATGAAGACAACTGGATCACAACTGGATCACGGGGGAATCATAAGCAGGGAAGAACACACAGGCAAACAGCAGCAGCAACATTAAAGGCAGGACTGAGAAGCACATTTATACAAGGCTAAGCAGGGAGCAAACTAGAGGCACCTGAAATGAGTAACACAAGGGCAGGAAGGAGAGGTAAAACAAACGCGGAACAGGCATGGCACGTTATACCACACTAGGGAGGAAACGGGAGGTTCAGGAGGGCAGGGTGTGGCAGGGATCCGTTTCAAAATTTAATTTTGGCTTGTACAAACCTTGGTAAAAGCTGCAAAAGATCGATCAACCACTTTCTGAGCTATTGTCTTAACAAACAAAGCATCTGTTGGGGTGGCGGTGTCTGGGGAATACCATGTGTAATACACCTTGTGAAGATTTATATGTAAAACAAAATATTTTTTGATTCTATCACACATATAGAAATTATCCATCCATCCATTTTCCAAACCGCTTATCCTATTGGGTCGCGGGGGGTCCGGAGCCTATCCCAGAATCAATGGGCACGAGGCAGGGAACAACCCAGGATGGGGGGCCAGCCCATCGCAGGGCACACTCACACACCATCCACTCACACACACACACCTACGGGCAATTCAGCAACTCCAATTAGCCCCAGCATGTTTTTGGACTGTGGGGGGAAACCGGAGTACCCAGAGGAAACCCCACAACGACATGGGGAGAACATGCAAACTCCACACACATGTGACCCAGGCGGAGACACGAACCCGGGTCCCAGAGGTGTGAGGCGACAGTGCTAACCACTGCACCACCATGCCGCCCCTTATAGAAATTATTCTAGGTTTAAATAGTAATTTAGCTGAGTAACTAGGCTGAAATTCTAGATAGTTGCAATTTTAAGAATTATTACTATTATTCACAGCTTTTAAGCATGCAGTTGGATGACGGATGGATGGATATTCAGCCACCAGAAATGCCAATTGTTGTTAAGAGGATCAAAGTCTGCAAAGTAGTATGCAGGGTTTAAGGCCAGAACACAGCATACTCTCCGACAGAAAGCATAAAGTTCACTGGGGGAATTTCTGTGGCCACTGCCTGAACAGCATGTGTGGAGAATGTTTATGAGGGTCGAGCCATGCAGAGCTGCTGGCCCTGGCATGTAATGATGAATCACAAATCAGTTAACACTAGAACTGCCAAATCTACGCAAATTTGCGTAAATTCCCTGGGCCTAACACCTACTAGCATCCCTGCTGAGAGTTTCTTGGGCCATTGTCCTCCTGCTTTTGTTGTGCAAACACATCCATTACCTGTGAGGCCTGGCACATTTGCATTTTTTTACTCAGAGCAGCTAAAATCCAAGGCAGGCTAAACCTCTGTGTGTGACATGGAAACCTTCACAAAAGTCTGCCATATCTATACCAAATATCCCACATGCTGACTGACCTGCAAATATGAAAGACACACATTCACAAAATATATGGAAGCACAAGTCTGTTTTATTTATAAAAAAAATTTAGTGTTTCAAACTTTGCAGTGTTTGCAGACCCAGTGACCATCATCCCTGCATTTGGCGCAAGTGAATTTGTAACACTTTGCACTGGTAAACCTGCTGCGGTTTCTGTTGCAGTTCTCCTGTACCTGACACTGAGTTGTCCATACAAGTCCTGGCACAGCAGCAGCCTTCCTCTGTCCCCATAGCCTTTTGTGGCATAAATTGGCAATGGAGTTCCTTGGCTAGATGACTCAAAAATAATCTTCTTTTGCCTTCCCACCCTGTACATGCCTTGTACAGAACGTAGGAATTTGCCACCACCAGGTCCAGCATGTTGTAAAATACAGCTACTGGCCACCTGCATGTTGCTGCTCTTACGGAATACATGCGCGCCATTTGGTCCAACACATTTACACCACACTATAACAGCAGAGAGAGAGAGAGTCATGAGTGTATTTGCTTTTTTTCTACCTTCTTTCTATATAGGCCTGTATAGTACATATCAGAAAGCATTGTAGCACTGATGTAAAATTATACACACATTCACATACCTTCATGTGGTTATAGTCTGTTATCGTGTTGGGTTTCCTCTTTCTGCCTTCACAGATCGCCACATCTTGGTCCAAGGAACTCAGAACACACACAATCTTGTTTTTTTAGGTGCATAAATTGTCAAGGAGACACTGCCACTTCTAAGCACTGACGCGGAGAATTCCTCTTGCTGTGCAGTGTCCTTTGAAATTGGAGGAAGTTCATACCAAACTTTATTCCCTGTGCTCAGTAGTGTTGTTTTGCGCTGAAGCAGTCTGTGTGACAGTGCCAGTGAGGTGAAGAAATTGTCCGTTGTGACATTTCTCCCGTCATCCAGAAATGGCTCCATCAGACTCATGACCATGTTCTCTGCCAGCCTCTCCCTTTTCTGGTGACTGGGGTCCTTTCCCAAGTTAGGGGACACGTTGCAGACGTATTTGGTCTCCAAATCCGTGGCCATCCAGAACTTGATCCCAAATTTGTCCGGCTTGGATGCGATATACCAAGTGACATGGAATGGATCCACATCTACTCCACGTTGTCTTTCCACCGGTGTCCCTCAGGGCTCGGTTCTTGGCCCTCTCCTATTCTCCCTCTACACTAAATCTCTTGGCGAAGTTATATCCTCACATGGCTTCTCCTACCACTGCTATGCCGATGACACTCAACTCATCCTCTCCTTCCCTCCCTCAGACACTCATGTCTCCACTAAGATCTCTACATGCTTGGCAGACATCTCATCTTGGATGACCACTCACCAGCTAAAACTCAAAACTAGTAAAACTGAGTTGCTTTACATCCCGGCTGACTCATCCCCCCTCCAGGACCTTGCGATCTCCTTTGACAACTCCCTGATCCGTCCTTTGGTTTCTGCTAGAAACCTTGGAGTTACCATAGATGATCGGTTGTCATTTTCCTCACATATCACCAGTCTTTCTCGCTCTTGTCGGTTTCTCCTCTTTAACATCAGGAGGATACGTCCATTTCTTTCCACCCAGGCTACCCAGATACTCGTCCAGTCCCTCGTCATCTCACGCCTTGACTACTGCAACTCGCTTCTAGCGGGTTTACCACTGAGCGCCATCCGTCCCCTCCAACTGATTCAGAATGCAGCTGCTCGTCTTGTTTTCATCCTTCCCAAGTTCTCCCACACCACTCCTTTGCTGCGCTCCCTCCACTGGCTTCCTGTAGCTGCACGCATCAGATTCAAAACACTGATGCTCGCATACAAAGCCAAAAATTCTCTGGCACCATCCTACCTAAAGGACCTCATCACACCCCGCTCTGCACCACGATCTCTCCGATCCTCCAGCACTGCTCGACTGGTCCCACCTCCCCTCAAGGCACAAGGAAGACATGCATCTCGGCTCTTCTCTGTCCTGGCACCTAATTGATGGAATGAACTCCCCCTAGATGTCCGAACAGCTGAATCCTTGAATGTCTTCAAGCGACGACTCAAAACTTTTCTTTTTCAGAAATACCTGACGTAGAACTTCTATATTCTTACTCGACTCTTTTTCTGGTGTGTGTTTTAAAAAAATAAAATAAAATAAAAATTCTGCACTACTCAATGGCGTTCTCAGAGATAGTATTCGTAGCTGGGGTCCTTATTGAGCTAGCATCGGAAATTAATTGCAGAGTCTCAAAGCACTTATGTAAGTCGCTCTGGCTAAGGGCGTCTGCCAAATCCTGTAAATGTAAATGTAAATATACTGCATGGACAATGAACCTTGGTCGAGAACAGCTGTACATCTATGTTCATGTGTTCTCCTGGAGTGAAACTTTCAGCACAGTTCTTGGTGAAGGCTGGCAGAGAACGTGGTCATGAGTCTGATGGAGTCATTTCTGGATGACGGGAGAAATGTCACAATGGACAATTTCTTCACCTCACTGTCACTGTCACACAGACTGCTTCACTTTACTGGGCATGGTGAATAACGTTTGCCGTGAACTTCCTCCATTGGCAAAGGACACTGCACAGGGAGAGGAATTCTCCACGTCAGTGTTTAGAATGGCGCGCATGTATTCAGTACGAGCAGCAACAAGCAAGTGGCCAGTAGCTGTGTTTTACAACATGCTGGACTTGGTGGCGGTGAATGCCTACGTTCTGTACAAAGCATCTACAGGGTGGAAAGGAAAAAGAAGATTGTTTCCGATTCTTCTAGCCAAGGAACTCCATTGCCAAATACAGGGATGATGGTCACTGGGTTTTCAAACGCTGCAAACACAGACTTTGAAAGATAGACAGACTGTGTGGGACAGTAACCACTGAGACAAAAGGCAGAAAGATGACGAAGAGATGAACCTGGAACTGAGGCACGGATACATCAATTTTTACATGAACAGCCAAACATGCAAAGCTGGAGAGATCACACCAAAACAAAATTCACTTTTGGTGTTATAATTCAGTGATGGCCAATGAAAATGAAATGACATTTTATTCTGTATGTGTATGAGCATGTCAAAAACCATGGACCATGACTTCACTCAGCTTATGACATTTATATACAAACATGCATTGGAGACTGAAGTGTTAGCATGTTTTCATTTTATTCATTTCATTCTATTAGCAACTTTTCATTCTATTTTCACTCAATTTGTTTTATAAATAACACAGACTTGTGTTTCCATATATTTTGTGAATGTGCGTCTTTCATATTTGCAGGTCAGTCAGCGTGTGGGATATTTGGTATAGATATGGCAGACTTTTGTGAAGGTTTCCATGTCACACACAGAGGTTTAGCCTGCCTTGGATTTGAGCTACTCTGAGTAAAAAATGCAAATGCGCCAGGCCTCACAGGTAATGGGTGTGTTTGCACAACAAAAGCAGGAGGAGGATGGGGCTGGAGACCTGCGAAAATCACAGCAGGGGTGACAAACACCTTGGGACTCTCAGCAGAGAATAAAAACTCGGTAAATCTAGTCTATGACCAATATATGTATAACTGAGGCTGATGTGGTACAAAGCCTAGCTAAGCTCAAAATAAATAAATCGCAAGGCCCTGATGGCATCTTATCTATAGTTTTAAAAGAGATGAGGGGTATTATTAGCCAACCTTTAACTTTACTATTCCAGAAATCATTATCTGCTGGTGTGGTATCTTCTGATTGATGTTAGATCATGTCTCATGTCCAGAGAGGCTACAACAGGATCTGGATTTAATTAGCGACTGGGCTCATACGTGGCAGATGAAATTTAACATAGATAAATATAAGGTAATCCATGCAGGGAGCAGAAATATAGTAAATATAGTAAAGTACAGATATTTTATGGGTTCCACTGAAATAAAGGTAGCTGATTACGAGAAAGATCTCGGTGTGTATGTTGATACTTCCATGTCCCACTCTTGCCAGTGTGGGGAAGCATTAAAAAAAGGCAAAAGGATGTTGGATTAAACTCCACACACCTAGAGATGTAAGTCAAGAGAAGTGATGCTACGATTATATAATTCCTTGGTAAGATCCCACCTAGAATACTGTGTGCAGGTTTGGTCACCATACCTTCAGAAGGACATTGCTGCCTTGGAAAAGGTGCAACGTAGGATGACTAGAATGATTCCTGCACTTAGAGGAATGTCTTATGAGGAGAGGTTCACTGAGCTGAATCTGTTTAGCCTCAAGCAAAGGAGACTATGGGGGGACATGATCCAGGTATATAAGATTCTAACAGGTCGGGATGCTGTTCAGCCAAATGACCATTTCAATATTAATTTAAAATACTAGAACTCGTGGCCGTAGTGGAAATTAGCTGGAGAACATTTAAAAATGAATCTGAGGAAGCACTTCAATTCAATTCAATTTTATTTATATAGCGCTTTTAACGACATGCATTGTCACAAAGCACTTTACATTTAACCGGCCAGAACCCCACCAAGCAAGCCTGAGGCGACAGTGGCAAGGAAACTCCCTCTAGCAGGAAGAAACCTTGAGTGGAACCTAGACTCAGAAGGGGACCCCATCCTCCTCTGGGCGACCAAGGAGCATGAAACTGCATTTACTCTAATTTATTCATTAGAGTTCATATAGTTATAAAGTCCCAGTTGGTTTCATGTAGTTATATCCAGGAGTCCAGGTGCGGGTTCACACGGTGTAGTCGGCTCGGTATCAGCTCGAAAAAGAGAAGATGGAGAAGAGTTATTGCCCTACACCTAACCGGCAGGACTAAAGCAACTATGACAGCCTGCCTAAAAGAGTGACCTGGAAGGAAGCACAGGCATGAGGGTTTACAGAGGTTTTGGCGTCAAGCCACCTCCCATCCACAGCTTAAGTGATCGGCGAGAGTGGCAGGACGACAGCACCAATCCCCCCTTTCCCCTTCAATCTCAAATAACTATGAACCTCCAGATTTCCCATTCACCTTAGAAAAGAAGATTTAACTATCCAAAAGACTGGCGAAAGAGGTACATCTTAAGCCTTGACTTAAAAGCAGAGATTGTGTCTGAGTTCCGAACACTAATAGGAAGTTTATTCCATAGCTGTGGTGCTTTATGAGCAAATGCTCTTCCCCCAAAGGTAATGTTCTTTATTCTGGGTACGGATAGAATACCTCCATCTCGTCATCTAAGTGTATGATTCGGAACGCAAATGAGGTCACTCACATACTGCGGTGCAAGACCATTTACAGCTTTATAGGTTAAGAGCAGTGTTTTGTAGTCAACACGAAATCTAACTGGCAGCCAGTGCAGTGAAGATAAAATTGGGGTAATATGATTATATGTTTTAGTTTAACTATTGCTAGTAGCGGTTCAATCAATGCTGGGAGCATCGCTGAATAATTTTGATGGAACAGGGTCTAGCATACAAGTAGATGAATTTGAAGATAAAATTAAGTACATCAGTTCTGACTGGTTAACCAATATTCAATATTCAAAATGTCAAAAATCGGTGCAGGTACACCTGTGCACTACCCATGATGTCAGATCAGCATCTTGATGTGGCACACCTGTGAGGTGGGATGGATTATCTCAGCAAAGCAGAAGTGCTCACTATCACACATTTAGACTGATTTGTGAGAAATGTTTGAGAGAAATGGTAATATTGTGTATCTGGAATGAATTGTAGATCTTTAAGTCCATCTCATGAAAAATGGGAGCAAAAACAAAAGTGTTGCGTTTATATTTTTGTTCAGTGTACATTGATTTACAGAATCAAATTTAAAAAACAAAGATACACTGATTTTATACAGATTACTAACTTTTGGGGATCACAATACAAATCTAAATATTTTAGACAAGTTACTTATCTGCTTATTGAATGGTGGGCGAAAAAAATATCTGTATAGTGTCCATTATCTAAAACCCCGCAATGACGTAGTTTGTGTTGTTCTTAAAATAATATTAACTTAAACGGTCAATCTGATTTTCTGGAGGAAAAATAATAGTTTTGATGAATCAACAGCTTGGGAAAATAGTCGCTAGATTAATTCAAAGAAAAATTGTCTGTAGTTGCACCTCAACAGTATAACCAGTGATAATACTATATAAATAAAATTAAAGTAATGGCACCAGCATAGACAGACACAGTAACAGTACAGAATGAGGTAACAGTGGCAGTGTGAGGAAATGTCAGCGTCACTGGCTGGTTAACAGCAATGGGGAGGAAACTTGTCTCTAAATCTGGAAATGCTTGTGCAGATGGATGGATGGAAGGTGAAAAGTGACAGTGCTGGGTGGCTAGAGTCTCTCAAGGTGCTGCTTGCTTTTCTGAGGCAGCACCTGAAGACGATGCCTTTGACCGCCAGAAGCTGTGTGCCCGAGGAACTGGAAGCTGTTGAAGCCTCTACAGCATCCTCTGCGATGTAGATAGGACTTTGGGGAGTCATCCGTTTGCGAAAGTCCAGGATCAGCTCCTTGGTTTCTCTAGCGTTGAGGGTGATGTTGTTATACATGGTGAAGAGCTGGGCCTACAAATCCCAGCATTCAAGAGGTGAAAATACAGACTTAGAGGGAATTTGGGAAAAGTGAAAAAATCCTCTTTACTCGTGTCTGTATAAATCTCACCAAGCGTAACTTTGCAGATTAAAGACTGGCTGAGAGTGTAAATGTAAACGCTGATAAGGAGTCAGGAACAAAGTGCTCATGTAGTGCACACCTGGGTCCAGAGGGCCCTTGTTCAGATGGAAAACTGAACAGGCATCTTTTGTGCTAAATGACAGCCGGTGCTGCTCAAGATGATGGACACTATGGGGAAATAAAAAAAAAAAGAGTTTTGAATGAAAAGACACACAAGAGTAACAGTGCAGCCTTGGTCACGTCTCCCCAGCTCATGACTGGACCAGGCTCCACATTGACCCCAAAACTGGCTTTACACACAGGAAACTCACTGAAACTCAACACAACATTGTCCTGATCTTGCCTGGGGAGTTTCACCTGGTTACTGAGATGACCGGCAGCACAGACAGTCTTACCAGCAACAGATATGCTATTAAGGGGTGCGAAGCGTCTGCTGCCAGCACATGGCTTTATATCTGTCGGCTGCATTTGCGCTGCTCCTCCCTCCTATAAAGAGGACAGTTGAACAGCAGTGTGAAGAAAGGGCACAGAAGCAGAAGTCAGTGGAAAAAGCCCCATTACTAACCCTAAGCCCAACTTACTGCAAACAGCCCACTGTATTTCATATGTCTGCTTCATATTTTCCATTTAATTGCCATAATCTCTGGCAGTCAGTGACAAAAGTTATTTACCCTTAAACAGTACTGAGATTGAGTAGAGTGAGGTACTTAAGCGGTATTATGGAAGAATAAAAGCTGAGTCCCATGTCCAGGCGAGATGCGTAGCTGACAGGCTGATGAATGTTTCAAACTCTTACCTCCACCGTACTGACAGGAACGGCGAGCTGCTGTGGCATCATGGCATTAAACTTCTGTTTCTCCAGGGAAGAAAACAACCAAGACCAACCTTAATAATCCACACACTTTGAAGACTGACATAAATGGTAAATATGAGACGTAAATATCATCCAACACTACCAGGTACTCAGTGAATACTCAGTCATGCAGAAATATAATCTAAAGTTATAATTATGGGGACACGTGGCCGTCCACTGCAGGTGACAATGTCCTAAACTCTTTCATACTTAAAGAACACATACAGTTATTACTTTGTAAGGATGCATAAAACTCCAGTTCAGTAAATTTATGGAATATATACTGCAGCAACTACTTTATAGTCATTTATTAAGTAACTGACTTATTTCTTCCCTGCGGGAACTTGTAATTATGCTGAAATAAAAATGTAACTTAACAGCGTTAAAAAGAACTCAGGAATCCAGTCCAAAATGCTTTAGTTTGACATGTGATCAAAATTCAAACTAAATTTCATAGAGTAAACTAATACATGATAGCATCCATGCAAAAGATCAACGGCAGAACAGGGGCTCTTAAGGCAGACTGCATTAAAAAGGAATTAATCATCTCTCTCAATTTAAATTTGGGATAATAATTCTCTTCAGAAGCCTCCATAGAATAGTGCATCCATCCCCTCACTTATGTGTAGAGACGTATCCTAAGGCTCTGGCAACAACATTCAGGTCAACAGCATCAAAAATTTCACAGCTAGTTTTAAAACTTGTTTTTCACTTTACGTTACAGCAAGTTAGTTAATATTAAATTATTGCAACGTGCAGATTAATAGTCAGAAAAGGTTTTTGAAATTTACATAATGATAAATGAGAACTATATTTGATTACTAATTACTGTTGACTAATTTCCTGTCTGGACTTTTCCCCCTTCATTGTTAAAAGTCATTATATGTCTGGGTGCCAGTCAGTGGAAGCACACAGACACCTGGCCTATTCATTCAGCACCAGCCCATCAAGTAGAGAATTCAGCACCACGGACAGTGACCTGTGTTACTATGACATCAGGTCATTGGCTCTAAATATTTTTCTAGAAATAACTGGCTCTATTGTAGAAATTTCCAGCCAGAGACTGGGTTCCTATATGAAGAGAATATTATTATTCAGACAAAGAAAATAAACTACAGAAAACTAGCTCTGCATGTCATCTCCCCTTTACTCCTTAAGCAGGGCACACGCACATCAACAAGTACCAATGCAGCAAATACAGATGAACAATTTCACAGCTTCAGAAGAAGTCAGATTTCTGTGTAATTCAGAGATTGTCAAAGACTTCTGATAGAACATTTTCTGCACTTGAGTCTAATTTCAAGATAAATTGCACCTGGGTCTATTAAAACAAGGTGATGCTGCCTGACCTACCAACCAAGGCTGGGGAGGAAACGTAGGAATACAAGGAAAGCAAGGAAGAAAAGCAGCCACCCTATCTCATGGTCACGGACACAAACATCAGGGAGTGTTATGAAGAAGACACCACACTTAGGACCATTGGTTTTACGCAGTGAATTACACCAGAGAGAGTTTTTACATTCTAGCTGTGTTATGTAACATTCCTCAGCCTTCAGCTTTTTTCCCCACACAATGCAGGACATGCAGGGGTGCCAAACAAAACAGTGGAGCTGCAGTGTAGCCAATTATTTCTTTCAGTAGTTTTAAGATGGTTTGTGAGGTTGTGTGTTAGAGATGGCGGTGAGCAACACTGAGGCATCTCAGGGAACCATGTTGCCCATATTAAAAAACATGCACGCATGCAACTCAGGCAATCCAGCATTTCTTATTTCAGTTACGTATGACACTGCATGTTGCGGTTTTACATGTTCACTACAAGTCAGTGGTTTTTTCCTTGTATGATTAATGCCACATTCACACCAAAAACACACTAGACATACTGTACAAGGCACTCAAGGGAAAAATTCTCAGAACACAAAGTGAATGTATCAACCGAAGAAGGATTTTTCCTTTTCGGAATATTCATTTTTTTCCATGTGGAACCACTGTCCATGATTCAATTGAGTGCATTCAAAGAATGATACATCAAAACTAATAGTGACAAAATATTCATTTAATATGCATTGTACATGAATGTAGGACTTAGATGTTGATGAATTTCTCATCAGTGAAGGGCATATACACTTAAGGGGTATTATGAAAAAAAAAGTTGAGAACCCAGAAGTAACTATCCGATTAAAGATGTAATCTGGTACATGTGCAGACCAGTGATGGATATGTAAATGATTCAAATTGCAAGGAGTTGGCATGTTTAATCACCAGACACAGGATGCCTCGTAGTCACATTAGACAGTGTTAACGGCACTTGACGGAGTTTGATAGGGTTGCATTGCGGGTTTACATGAAGCCAGGTGGTCATGTGCTGCAATTGCATGTGGGCCATGCGGATATCACAGTGGCCTGATATTGAAACCAATGGGCACGTGAGGCATCCACACACGTCGTGAAGTTTCTGGTCATCCAAGACAGACCACGCCAAGGAAGGATCGTCGGATTGTGCTCCAAGCATCACAGATCCCCATGACACCTGCGCCTGATATATGGACACAGCTACTGGACTCTCTACAACACCCTATATCATCGTGTCGCGATGACTGGCATCAGCTGGACTACGGGTTCACCGTCCCATGCATAGGCTGCCGTTCACAATAGCACAGAAACGGTTGCGTTTGGAGTGGTGTAGTCACTGGGAGGCATGGACTGATGGACTGATGACGACTGGCGTCCTACCATGTTCAGCGATACATCTCAGTTCTGCAGTACCACAGATGACCGTCATGTGCGTATGGTGGCGCTGCAGGGAGAGGAGCAATCCTGCCAATGCTGTGGAGTGACACACCACACTCTGACGGCACAGTGGTACACCAGTGACATCCTAGTAGTATCCGGGCCCAGGGGTGTGCTATACCCTACTGACATGGGACCAGCAGTGTGACCATACCGCCAACTCCGTGGTCCGTTTGATCTGATGATTATAATCATCGCGATACAGTCACATGCCCTTTCATCACATGCAGATTTCATTTTCACAACTTAGTCTGTTGCCCTTCACTTTTTTGCCACTGAGTTTGTGTTTTGACACTAAGTTGATGGGAATTGATTATTTAAGCGTCATCTAAAGAGCTTATATTAATTGGGTAAATTGCATAAGACTCACATGGTATTTTGAAAAGATTCCCATATGCGCTGATTAGCTGGGGTTGATCCAAGCAGCTGTGCACTTTTCTCCTGTAACATAAAAGTTTGCTTTTAGGACAGAAAACAAGGTTAAGACCATATTATGTAGTTTACATCTATCAAAATAAAACCAAAGTCACTGTTACCAAAAGAGTAACCATGTGTTATCAAATTTCCTAACATTTTGCTTCATCTTACTTTGGATGCCCATGGTTAGGAGAGAAGCAGAAATCTGCTCAATCATAAGAAAGACTTTTATTGCTACAGGGAGTGAGATCTTGTTGCAGGTGACAAGGCAGGATAGAGTGTGTTTAGAAAAATAATGAAGAGGGAATGTGAGTGTGAGCTATCGTGGCATCTGTGTATAACCCAATATGGCGGCATCCTTCTGAATGTAAATAACATAGCCGGCTTAATTAGCTTAATCAAGCGTAATTGAACTAAGGAAAATTTAGCAATATACTTTCCCTGCTTGGTGTGATAAATACAGCAGCAGCTGCTGGTGGACGGGCTACAAACAGACATCAAGAAGAAATCCCACCTCACAGCCATTTACTGTACCAAACCCCTTAATGTAACTTGTAAAGATGTAGGTATTGGCGTATTCACACATTCATTTGCAGTGTCCACTTCCTGTCCAGTAAATTTGGCAGGACGGAATTTGAATAACCTATAGGTCTGACTCATGTATGCGGCTGAAGGAGTAAAGATAGAATGGGTGAAGAATCCTGTTATACAGTCCTAGTAGACCGAGAACCACCTGATTGCTACTGTAGTTGGAATCAAGGGCTGAGCTGCATGGTGGCCTGGGGGACAATCATGAAAACACAGACCCACTGATATCCTCAAAACCCACAATCAAAAGGGGAGTCAGGCACGGTGGCCAACCACTTGGCCCGTTAAGCCACATGGTGGCCCGATGAGCAGGCAAACACACTATGGGCTAAGGGGTACAAGACAGAGGAGAGAATAGGATGGCCAGTGACATGTGAACAGGACAAGGCAGGGATGGATTCTGACATAGGTACCATACTACTTTGTTTAAATATGCCCAAGTGCATAGAATGTTTTAGTGCAAGTCTTAGACAATGGTATCTCTGAATGACACCGCAGTCTGACTCTTCCTGAAGGCCCTGAGAAGTTGTTTGTATGCACTTGCTGCCTTGACACTTGCTGATGTGCGTGTGCTCTGCTTGAGCAGTAAAGGGGAGATCACATGCAGAGATGATTTTCTGTAGCTTCTCAGTCCGAGTAAAAATAAAATCTTCTCGTTATATAGGAACCAAGTCTCTGGCTGGAAATTTCTACAACAGAGCCATTTAGTCATTTATAGAAATATACAGAGCCAATGAAGGAACCAGATGTCACAGCACAGTAACACAGGTCACTGTCCGTGGAACTGAATGAATAGGATAACCGGCCAATGTGTTTGTGTGCTTACACTGATTATATGTCAGGGGGGAAAATATTTATATCATTGTTGCGATGAACGTCATTCCAGCAAGTGGTTACGTCGTTCACGCAAGTGGTCATGCGGAACCAAAGTTTACTCACCTGTGTGCACCCGAGGGGAAGGCATTAACGGACGCACCTGCTCTTTATTTTGGATAAAGTCGGCAAAACGCATTGGTAGCGCGACAAGCAAAGGGTCAAATCTACACCAAGTGCTTCTGGAACTGTGCTGCGATTGTGTACTGAAAAGTAGACTCTGAACGGACAGCCGGTAAGACCATGAACCATGCGTGTTGGACTTTGTTGCAAATGTTATTTGTAGCAAGCACTACCTGTTGCGAGTGGGGTTTATTTCTTAATGGGGTGCGCTAATGAGGCATTGAGGCGCTGGTGCTGGCTTGTAACATTATATGAGT
The DNA here is from genome assembly GCF_023856365.1 of Brienomyrus brachyistius. Taxonomy (NCBI): domain Eukaryota; kingdom Metazoa; phylum Chordata; class Actinopteri; order Osteoglossiformes; family Mormyridae; genus Brienomyrus; species Brienomyrus brachyistius. The sequence goes on along the minus strand of NW_026042352.1, from coordinate 684,132 downwards.
TGTGGTATTTGACTGTATTAGGAATAAATGGTGTGCTGTAAGTGTCTTAATGACAATATGTGGAATGCTGTTTTATTGATTCAGATGTTTGCATTAATGCGGTTTAAAAGGGGGGGTTCTATTTTTAGTTTATCTAAAAGTTAAATATTAAATTGCTAAAAAGAAAAAAAAAAAGTATTAAGGGTGAACTTTCCTTTTAATAATTCATATGGGCAGAAGTGTTAAACCTATTGTTCGATTGTCTAATTGGTTAGCTTTTCATTGCAATTTATTGCGTTGAGTAACTCATTTATGTGTTTCCCCAGTGGTTTGATCTTAAACTTTGATGTTTGGAGGAATTTTATTCAGAACAAGTTATGTATAATTGTGTGGAAATTTGAAGCTGAGATTGGTCATTTATTGTATATTTTGTGTGTATGTATATATATATATATATATATATATATATATATATATATATATATATATATATATATATATATATATGCATTTAAAGTAAAATTTTGTGTTTGCTCATAAGATAGATTGGTGAAAGTTGGTGTTTTGTGGTTTAAGGTTTTTCACCTGTAAATGCCTGGCTTGAGGAAAGCGAAGATAAAATAAAAAGGGATAAAGAGTCCAAAAAGAAGGCCTGGTTATTCTGAGTGAAATCCAGTTATATGTTCAGTTTTGGTACATCTCTATCAAGTGAGGGGTAAAGCACAGTAAGAATTGTGATCACTTGACAATCATTGAGGGGAAAAATGTAAAAATATATACAGTAAGGACAATATAATCGTAATTTAATGTATCCCTTCTGCTCTTTAAAAAGCACAATGTCTGACTGACAAATATGTCTATTATTAGCACATTTTAATAATTTAATTAATATTAAGCAGTACACCTATTTCCTGTAATCACTCTGCGTTAAAGCAATTTTTAAAACTAGCTGTGAACTGGATGCTGTTCTGACTGTTGTTGCCATGGTGCCTTATTTACTTTCAAATCGCATTGTCCACAACCTGATCAAAGGACCAAACTTTAAAATCAGTGCAGGGTAGTGTCGCAAGTAGTGATGCTTAGGCTTTAACCTATGTCCTGGAAAGAAAGAAAATCTACAAGCAAGATATTCTTGGATAAGAACGTCAAGGTATGCAACCTCTGGCAATAAAATTTTCTGTGCACAAATCAGCTCCACAATGTCTTTTAGCTGAAGGGTCAACTGCCAATCATCATCTGTGGGCTCTTTCACCTTGTCACACATGATCACAGGAAGAAGTCTTAGAAAATTCCAGTTCTGAACAGCCTGACCATAAAGCTTTACTCCATTGGAGTTTACTGCACATGGCTTACTCAACACATCAGAGCCACTGTACTTAAATTTCTTAATGCGTCTATTCAGAATTGAATAAGTGAACCACTTTTTTTGCTTGATGAAGTACTTCAGGTAAAGGGCTAAATCATAGGAAAGGATACCCTCAAAAATGTCATGGCCTAAACAAGGTGGCAGGCCAGGCATACAAACATCGAAGTAATTCAATGAATTAAAACTCAGATATTATACCTTCAACGTTTTGTTGTTCCTCAGACTGTAAAATGCATTTGGATCTGTTTGAAAATCTGTTCGGGTTGTCCGGCAATACCTGCAGAAATATTCAGAAAAACTAAAATTTTCTGTAAATCCACCGATATTATGAGACCCCAAATTGTCCCCTGCAATGCACAAAACAGTCCCTTTAACTTTTTCCTCTGCCACCGTTATTCCATTGTCTTCCAGGTCTTTTAAGTCTGCAATGAGCCTTGAGAAAACTTTGTCATGGCCAAAGTGTTTGAAGTCTTTTTCCTGACACAGCATTACAAGTGACATGTGGTCTGTACTTGATGAGGTGGTAAATTAGCCAGAGACAAATATACAGCTACTACTTTGTGCTGCTTTTTGCTGAACCTAATGGGTTCACCGCCTCAAAAGAATCTTGATATAGAATTAGTTTTAGACATGATGGGTTTTGAGAAAAGAACTCATTGTTTTTATATACCTGACCATCACTGACATCACAAAGCACATCAGTGTATGGTACGTATGTACCCTGTGCAGCACAATTCTGCCATAAGTCTGACTCCAGTAAATGTCTCAAAGTGTCTTTCAATGGAACATAGTAGGCAAACCTCTGTGACCTTGTTTCATCCCTTCCTAAGTACAACTTTACAGGTTCTGTGTATCTAAACATCTGTTTAAAAGCCCTAGTTCTTGAAAAATTGGTTCTCATTGGTCCTTCATGACTAATGGTGAAAAGGTCAGATTCCTTCACAACATCACATATACTACCAATAACCTCATCTGTTAATTCAGTTAAGTCACTTTTCAGGAATGCACTTAATTTATTCAAAGTATATGTCTGTCCTAGTTCATGTATGCTTAGCATCTCTTCAATAATATTTTGTATAGTTGATGCTGGCAGAAGAAACTGCCCATGTAATTTCAAGTAGAAAAGAGAAATATTTCTAAGAAAAAGGTCACTGAAATTTTCTGTAAGATGGACTTCACCTTCATCAGTCTCACTAAATCTCTCTGTAGGGCCTGTAACTAACGGTTCAGTTTCAAGAAACTGAGAAACTGTCTCCTTATAAAGATCTCTTATACTGTCCACAGAACATTGTCTGTGTTTCCTGGACATGTAGGCTGTAAACGACGATCTCACAGTGAACGTATGGTCGCATCCTGTCACCGGACATGTCACAACACGTCCTTCGGCTATATGTTCCTTTAAGTGAGCTGTTAGTGATCTGACATCGCGACATTGGCGCTGGCACATAGACATATTACACGTAAACACCGTAAGGGCATTTGTAGTATCAATATATGAATCTGTGTTATGTTTACGGTAAAAATGAGCCTTAAATTCCCCATATGAACGAAACGTATTGTGGCAATCTGTAGCGCCACACTTGAACACGCATCGTGGTTCATGACGGTGAAGTTTGACATGTAAAACATGTTCCCTAAGGGTTTGCACTGATGTTCCACAGAAATAACAACTAAACATTGTAACTGCGTGAACAAACACGCACTCTATTGCTGTTTTAAACACCTAAATGCTGTTTCACATCCCGCTTGCAAATCTAAGTTTTACATGTGCTGCCAAGATACGTTCATGCGCCGTCAACACGGTACATGCTACTCGTGTTTAAAACCACACACTGCTTAACACTGCTTAAAACGATTTAATTTAACTTACCAATTTGCCCAGACACATTTATTTTATTTTATATTCCCACTAGTTTGTAGATTTTTTTTAAATGTTATGTTTGTTATTGGGTGCTTTCCACTTCATGTACCCACATACAGCGCTGGCTTAAAGCAATACATTCTGGTCCTGACGCAATGCATTGTGGTTAGATTTTTATCGTCCGCTGCATTATGTCACCATGTCACGTCGTACAAAAACCTCGCGAGAGCAAGACAGATCATCCTGCACCTCTTAAGTGTTATGTAGTTTTGCCTGAAACGCAAAAATAAAACAAAGCAATTAAAGCCGATCAGTGGCTCAAATTCTGCTGTAGCGATTGAAGAACTTTTGTCGGAAGTTGGATTCGAACCCACGCCTTACTTCGGAGAACAGAATACCCCTTACTTTGAAAGGCCATTTTCGCTGCGCAGGAGGCTTTAGACCGCTCGGCCATGGGGCAGTTTCCAGTTGAACCCTAAGGAGTAGGTTAAGTCCAGCCTTGGCTTCCAAGCTGACGTTTTTCTACATATGTGCTTGTGTATCATGGACAGTAAGAGGGGGCAGGCAAGGAGAGAATTTCTCTCTTTGGGGATCAATAGAGTGTTGTTATTATAACGTCTAAAACGTATGATGGTCTGTCGATAAATCAATAACAATATCAATGAAGTCAATGTTTATCTAAAGGAATCAGAATTCAGGAAAAGCCAGGGGCCGGACCGAGTGTAGGGGGCGTGGCCAGAGACAGCCTGCTGACTGTTCCAAATCATGGGTGCATGTTACAAGTCCGGAACATATTTTAACTTAGTACTAACTTAGCATCATATTTGATCTGATTCGACTGAATATCCCAGGTTTCCATCTCTCATGCATCTGGTGTGACGTGTTTTCAGACTCTCAGGCTGGCGCAAAGAAATCTTACGGGAATTGAACGTCTCACTCCGGTCAGCTGACCAAAGTTGGTAACCTTGGTATTGTGTGTAGGAGATTCGGTATAACTATAATTTCGTTCTCCATTTACATGCCCGTAGTGTCTTTAACCGGCTGCACAAACTGGATCCGCCTCCATTACGACACAACTTTGCCCTTATTGGCTTAAGAATTTAGTCACATACATGACGTATATCTGCTATTTCTCCCGAGAAGCAGGTAAAGCAGTGGTAACTGCTTTGTAGTTAATTTACCTGGTAAAATTAAGTTTAAATAAATGATATAAATACTGTAATAGTACTCGTGAGCTTTGTTTATTTGTTATTAGTTATTGTAATGTTGCGCTGCTTTATTTGTTTAATCGTCTAGTCTGTGGAGACATTCAAGTTAATCAAATAAGAATTGCACTGTACACTGTACATGACCATAAAAACTTTGTATCCTTGAAATAAATGTTTTTGATCTTTTCCTTGGCAGTTATCTTTTTACACAGGGCCTCTATGTACACGATAGTTTTTTTTTTCACGACTAACAGTATGGATCAGGAGTTGGTTATTGTAAAAGAAGTAATGTGCATGCAGGTGATATTTGTATAGATTTATCCACACCCTTGTAGCAGTGCTGCCATTGCAGTCAGATCTCGCAAACTAGGAGTATTAGTTGTCTTTATTTCTCTTTATTTCTTGACGCCAACCCTCTCCATTAATCCGGGCTTGGGACTGGCACCTACCTGAGCTGGCTTGCTCCCTTAAGTGGCTGGGTTAGGCTAAACTATATATATATATTTACCAAGACTACAATAAAACATCTCGAAATGTGTAGTCTAGCAAAACGCAGTTTAAAGAAGGTAGCCTACCTGGCGAAATTGCAAACAAATTAAGGGCGTTAGGCAGCCTTTAGATCCTACCCATCATGCACTGCAGTTTTTTGCTAATTCCTCAAATGGAAAACTGTCCATCCATCCATCCATTTTCCAAACCGCTTATCCTACTGGATCGCGGGGGGTCTGGAGCCTATCCCGGAAGCAATGGGCACGAGACAGGGAACAACCCAGGATGGCGGGCCAGCCCATCGCAGGGCACACTCACACACTATTCACTCACGCATACACTCCTATGGGCAATTTAGCAACTCCAATTAGCCTCAGCATGTTTTTGGACTGTGGGGGAAACCAGAGTACCCGGAGGAAACCCCACGATGACATGGGTAGAACATGCAAACTCCACACACATGTGACCCAGGTGGAGACTCGAACCCGGGCCCTAGAGGTGTGAGGCAACAGTGCTAACCACTGCACCACCATGCTGCCCCCTAAATGGAAAACCATTAAATACAAAAGGAAAACAAAAGTGCTGTAAGACTGTATACTTATGTGTATGTTAGTAAAGGCTGTAGCTGACACAACGGACCCCACTAATTAGAAAGGGGTAATTGTACACATGTGGCATCCAGTATGTTCTTCTATAACAGTTTTTAAAAAAAAAAAAAAACTCACATTACACAAATTGGCACTATCAAAACGAGGATTATGGGGAAAATGGGGACTGTGATGGAGATTACATACACGTAGGCATGGTATTTAGTTTTTTTTAATCTGGTCACCTTCCAGAGTAATTGTAAACTAAAACCATCTTCACCCTATTTGATTCTTTATAAATGGACAATCAGTCGTGCAGTAAATGGGGGTATAGAGAGACACAGAGCTTGTCTAACAAGAAACCCTGGGAAGCTAACATTAATAGGGTGGGTATGGATAGCAAAACCATTGATACAGATTACAGATTTATATCTCACCTGAACCCTGGCGGGCTCCGTGCCAATAGGGGTTGGGATTAGGGTTAGTTAACTTAAGTAGTAATATTGATGTGTATATTCTCCTATTCTCCAGTCAGTGAATCGTGAAACGTAATGTTAATATGTTTCTATACCTATATGTTCTGCTTAAAAACCCATAAAGGCAAGCACAGTGTTTAGACATTCTGTTACTTAGACTAGTAAACACTAAGATCCTTCAGCTTTCAATTAACCTGACACAACAGTCTAAACAACAAATGTGTGCCATGTCATTTGTCATCTTTACATCTTGTATCCTTTATATGGTAATTGGATTTTCAAGGTGGAATTGCAGGTCGATCATTTTAAGGATCTAGATGTAAACCTCCCTGGTGTTGCTTTAATATTTTTTTTGCACAATTTGCTTCACACACTTCCTCCAGCAGAGAAGCTTACAATACTACACCCCACCAAATGACTGGATGATGCCTTTTTATTTAAGGTCTGGCTGTGAGCCTCGATTACCGATACACTATCTTCAGGCTCCTGCCGGGATCAGTCAGTATGGTGGACCTTTGGAGGAATGGGTACAAAACCATCAGGAAAGTTTGCAGGTGCTTCAAGAGTATGTGAAGGCTTAGTTGGAGGAACAAGCCACACCACGAAATCGGAAACACAATGAGTTGGTTAATGATTAGGGGTTTGATGAAGGTCAGCTGGTGTGTTTGCGGAACCATGTTCGAGGTAAAATACAGGATCATTGGGATGCCTGTTTGTATATGGTAGTTCGGTGTCCCCAAGATCAGGGTGCAGTTTACTCTGCAACTCCAATGGAGGGGGACGGGGTTGTCCGTCAAGTTCACCGAACAGAGTTGCGTCCAGTACCACAGGGGGTTGTTATGTCAGGGGAAGATGTTCTGGTAATGTCTCCTGAGTCTGGGTTGCCCACAGGGGCAACAGAAATGGAATCGGATGAGGACTCTGTGATTTTACGGGGACAGGGCTGGTGGGAGGGGTCGCAATAGAGCATCCACAAGTAGGCCTCGTATAATGGAGGAGGTTATGTCCCCCCCGAGGTGTAGAGACCAGTTAAACGTTCGGTGAGGTCCACCACTGGTCATCATACCAACCCTTATAAGTTACCACGGTCAGTGAATGATCGTTCGGTTGGGGAGGAAGACCAGTGGTTTGGGGATAGAATTCTTAGCTGTGATCGTTGGGTCATCAATTTCATTTTGGGGGATGGATTGTAGCCAGGCAATTATAGGCAGGTATAGGAACTGCAGTTCGGACTGGAGGCATAGCCGGGGCGAGATGGCTGTGCATGTTCCGATGGTAGGGCATATTGGCAAAGGAGCAGGCACGGGAAAGACAGGCAGGGTCCTGATAGATTTGGTGGAGCATCGGCGGGCATATTGAATTTGCAGTGTAGCAGCCTTTCTGTTTGCTTGTTTCAGGGGTGAACAATCTTATCCGCAAAGGGCCGGTGTGTATGCAGGTTTTCGCTGCAACTCCCTAATTAGATTTCTAATTAGAGGACTGATTAGCTGAAGAGTCCTCATACCTGGTTTTGAAGAGCTGACCTAAAGGTTACCCCAAAAACCTGTTTTTTTTTTGTTTGAATGGGGCAGTGAGTCATGGGGTAAACTACTGTTCTTTAGGGGTTTTCAAGGTGGAATTACGGGTCGATAATTTTAAGGATCAGGTTGTAAACCTCCCTGGTGTTGCTTTAATATGTTTTATCTGAGGTTGTATCGTGTATTATCAAGCCAGCCGGCTTAGTGGCCTCGGGAGCGGGGTTTAGTGGGAGCAGCTGGCTAGTTTTATTTTCTTTTTTGTTTGTGTCTTTTTCTTTGTTGTATGTATATTTTGGGTTCATTATTAGGCAGGCTGGGCCTTTTGGCACCTGTAGTCTGGGTGCTGGATTGCCCATAGGGGTCTTTTTTATTGCTGTGATTTGCTGTGTCATTCACTAGTGTGATTTGTGCTGGATGTGTTTTTAAGGTTGTGCTGTGGCGTGTACCTGAGCAAACTTTGGGCAACCTGTTCTCTTGTTGGCTTTATTGACAAAGGGTGGATTAGTCTAATTACGGCCTGCTACAAATAGCTGCATATAACGTATAAAAAAAATCACCTTATGGGTGCTCCGTAGGGTAGCAAGATCTTGAGTTTTTTTTACAGTACTCGGGTACGTTTTAAAATTTTCGACCAATCAGCAAACATTATTCTGACAGCATAGCTGGGAAACCAATGAAAAGTGAGTGCAACGTTCTAGAACTTGACTTCGGGTTGACGCTCCCTATAAAAGAGCTGGGTACTGCTTCAAGGCGTTCAGTTGGCGCTACCTCCTGATAGAGTAGCACTGTACGGCTCTTGTTCCGTAAAACAACATCAAAAGGATGAAAAAAAAAACAATATTTAAAGAAGACGAAAAAAATCAATTTTTAAAGAAGACGAAAAAAACATCGTCTAAAAAAATAAGCCAAAAAAATAATATCCGAAGAAGGAAAAACATGCAAAGTAAAAAAAACAAACAAAAATAAAAAACAATATCCAAAGAAGAAGGAAAAAAACATCCAAAGGGAGAAAAGAAGAACTGAAGGGCAAACGAGGTAGGAGGAAATACAAATTTCGTTTCAGCACCGTTGGAGTGCCAAGCCGTGAAAAGCATTTGGCCAGAAGACAAGGTAAGTGTTGTACCTGTTATTTTAAAACAGCGCTTTTCAAAATGCTGCTTTATAATCGTTTGAGATCGTTAGCCAGTGTGACAGCTGAAGGCTTTTTGAGTTTACCAACATAAAGTTTTATTTCTGTATTAGGACATTGTCAGGAACAATGATGTGTTCATCGCTATGATGTGGTCAAAAAGCGATGCATTGAATCTTAGAAACATTTGTGATTTTTCAAACGATGCTTTTCCTTTTATTTAATCAGTAAAATTTCCATCGGTTTTATATAGTGCCCCTTGAAATATGTCTTTAGCTCATTTTCCGGGCATTTTACTAGAATGCATCCTGAGAAATACACAAGCTCTGCTGCATTTCCGTGCCTCGATGTTTAGTGCCGAGTATAATTGTTGCAGTTGCCTTTTATATATTCCATGAGACCTGTTGGTACCAAGAGAAGTGTGAGACTGTCAGGGTGAATTTATCATACAATCGCACGCATAAATACCTGAGGGTTGCCAGTCCTTTTGCGTTGTTACAGGAGGACTAGAGCTGACGAGTGTGTTTCTACACACTATCAAGGGCATTGTAGTACAGTTTTCTCAGGTGGGAGAATGCTGCCGATCTCCTATTTGACAATACAGCCCTTGATATATTAGAATATTACAGAACTAGAAGCCTTTTGCAAGGAAGAATGTGAGAAAATCCCAAGTACAAGAACTGAAAGCCTTTCAGCTGGCTATAAGAAGCGCTTGTAAGCTGTGATATCTGGCAGAGGAGGTGTTACTAAGTACTGATTACGTAGGGTGCCCAAACTTTTGCAGAGTGCCATAATAATGTTTTTATTTTGTAATTTTGTTCAATTTATGGCATAAAAAGTAACTATTCATCAATGTTTGCTGAAAATATTGTGTATTTTCCCCCCAGTTCCTAAAGAGACTGTATTAACTGATATTGTTGCTTTTGTAATTGAAAAGATGTTATTTGTCAAGGGGTGCCAAACCTTTGCATAAGACTGTACACAGTGTGTGTATGTGTTTATGTGAGTGTGTGTCTGTGTGTGTGTTTATATATATATATGTGTGTGTGTGTGTATATATTTCTGTATATGCATGTGTATATATATATTTATATATAGTTCACACACATTCAAACTTATTTGAATACACATTCAAAATAATTTTTATTATTATTATTTTCGTTTTTTTTTTTTTTTGTGTTTTAAAATGTTTTATTTTTGCAATGGAAATAAAAATAAAGCAGTCCTCCGTAGAGGAGGGGTGGTGGAGGGAATATATATATATATATACATATATATAAAATAATTGTCACACAACTGGGGTGACATGCCTTGCCTGCTCACCCAATTTTAGTGCACTTTAGTTATTCATAATGACCATCTAGTCTCGATACACCCATATATATATATATATATATATATATATATGTGTGTATATATGTATATATATAGTTTTTTTGTGTTATTTTTTTGCAATAGACAATAAAAATAACGCAGTTCTCCATAAAGGAGGGATGGTGGATGGAATATATATATACATATATATAAAATAATTGTCACACAACCTGGGTGACATGCCTTGCCTGCTCACCCAGTTTTAGTGCACCTTAGTTATTCATAATGACCATCTAGTCTCGATACACCCATGAATATATATGTATATATATATATATATATATATAGTTTTTCTGTTTTTTTTTTGCAATAGACAATAAAAATAACGCAGTTCTCCGTAAAGGAGGGATGGTGGATGGAATATATATATACATATATATATAAAATAATTGTCACACAACCTGGGTGACATGCCTTGCCTGCTCACCCAATTTTAGTGCACCTTAGTTATCCATACTGACCATCTAGTCTCGACACACCCATATATATATATATATATATGTATATATATATAGATATTTTTTCTTTTTCTTGTGTTTTTTTTTTCGCAATGGATATTAATAATAAAGCAGTCCTCCGTAAAGGAGGGGTGGTGGAGGGAATATATATATACATTTATATAAAATAATTGTCACACAACCTGGGTGACATGCCTTGCCTGCTCACCCAATTTTAGTGCAACTTAGTTATCCATAATGACCAACTAGTCTCGATACACCCATAAATATATATGTGTGTATATATATATATAGTTTTTTTGTGTTATTTTTTTGCAATAGACAATAAAAATAACGCAGTTCTCCATAAAGGAGGGATGGTGGATGGAATATATATATACATATATATAAAATAATTAATGTCACACAACCTGGGTGACATGCCTTGCCTGCTCACCCAATTTGAATGCACCTTAGTTATCCATAATGACCATCTAGTCTCGATACACCCATAAATATATATGTATATATATAGTTTTTTTTTTTCGCAATGGACAATAAAAATAACGCAGTTCTCCGTAAAGGAGGGATGGTGGATGGAATATATATATACATACATATAAAATAATTGTCACACAACCGGGGTGACATGCCTTGCCTGCTCACCCAATTTTAGTGCACCTTAGTTATTCATAATGACCATCTAGTCTCGATACACCCATAAATATATATGTATATATGTATTGTTTTTTTTTTTTTTTTTTTGCAATAGACAATAAAAATAACGCAGTTCTCCATAAAAGAGGGATGGTGGATGGAATATATATATACATATATATAAAATAATTGTCACACAACCTGGGTGACATGCCTTGCCTGCTCACCCAATTTTAGTGCACCTTAGTTATCCATAATGACCATCTAGTCTCGATACACCCATATATATATATATATATATATATATATATATATATATATATATATATATATAGTTTTTTTTTTCTTCGTAATGGACAATAAAAATAACGCAGTTCTCCGTAAAGGAGGGATGGTGGATGGAATATATATATACATATATATAAAATAATTGTCACACAACCTGGGTGACATGCCTTGCCTGCTCACCCAATTTTAGTGCACCTTAGTTATCCATACTGACCATCTAGTCTCGACACACCCATATACACACCCGAAGCTCTGATCTCAGATCAGTTCCATGCCTCCAGAATCTAATGTTACCCTCAAGGAAGAAGGGAAGCTATGATGAGTAAAAAAAAGGTTATTAGAGTGTCCTGTCAGCGTTGGGCTTCTTCGGCCTCCGCCATTGATTTTTCGGTTTCAGGATGGAAAGTACAAGGTGGCTCTGTGTTGATGAATAATCCAGGAAAAAAATGCCACAAAGGCATGGAGTCACACCAGTGGAGTCTTATCCTTGCAATAAAGACCCCTGTATGACCTTTGCTGAATATTTCCAGTTTAGTGGAGCTGATCTGTGAGTAATGCAGTTATGCAGCAGTTTCTGATGGTTTCCGGTTTTGCAGGTGGTGTCCTTTTCAGCTTGGAGGAGGGAGCCTCCTTCTGGAACCAGATGTTGACCTGGAGAATCGTGAGTGACGTTTCCGATTAGCATACCTGATCTCCTTGCCCCGCCACGGGGCTCTGGTGAAATGTAACTATTCAGTGACCCGTATCTTTCAGTTCTTCGCTTCCATGATCTCGACCTTCACCTTGAACTTCTTCATGAGTATCTACCACAACAAGCCGGGAGATTTTAGTAACCCAGGTCTCATCAACTTTGGACGCTTTGACAACGATGTAAGTTTCCCATTTCTGTCGGTGTTGTGATGTAGATTGTCCTTTTTAAAAGTCTGTAGATGGAATCTTGAAAATCAAAATATTGGGCATCGGTAATTGATCTGGTTGTCTTGGCCAATGGTATGCTGTCCGCAAGTCAAGTAGCTCTTGGGAGATGTCGGCCGTTACCCTCTGACATTGGTTTCCTGCCTCCCGTTAGTCAGTGGGGAAAATGTGATGTTTATGGATGTCTGGACAACTTAGAGTGGAGAGCATTTTATAATCATTACCTCGTTTGGGAAAGGCGAAAGAAGACGGTATAATTTTGACCAAAATCCAGAATGAGACCAAGTTCACACTGTTCCCGAACATGTTTTGGTCTTTCCTGTCCGTGCCGTTCAAGAAGGGGCTGATCTGTGAACTTTATGGGGAAACAAGGGTGAGAGAGAAAAGGATGAGCTGTTATTTCCAGAAAGGGCTCGACTCGGTACCCTGTCACATGAGCAGTGATGTATTTTTACCTGCCTTCTGGTCACATGGGTTGGAAAGGAAACCATGAAACGTTTGTTGGGGGACTTGGACACAGCCCCCACCCCGCAGCGCATGACTTTCCTGGGAGGCCCCCTGGGCTGGAAATATAGTCATCACCTCGGTGGACATGAGTACCGCGCTGTTTTAGTTGGGCCTCCTGGTTTAGGTAGGCATGTTAGCCATGGTTGTGGATGTTTCTCGTTACAAGAGAGGCACCTGTAGCAGTTTACATGGTATGCAGATACGGTTGTTTATTTTATTTTTTTTAAACGCAGCAGAATTTTTCCCGCCTTCGGTGCCTGAAGTTTTTGGGAAACGTTTGCCCCGGATGCCCACTGTATGCTTTCTGTAGGATCACAACACGTTCACCATTTTTTTAAAAATTATACACTACTGTGCAAAAGTCTTAGGCAGGCAAAGAAAATGATATTTAGATTATCCTCGTGTTGGTGTAAAACTATGATATTATGCCTGTGAAAGTGTGTCAACTTCGCCATTTCAGAACCTCTGCTAAAATCATCCTAGTATTTGCAGCGACCGTCCAATGCAGCCATGTGTTTTTTTTGACTTGGCCACCAGCACACCTCATACAGCTAGTCAGTCTCTCACTGACTTTTTAAGCCAGTATATTTAACTTTTTTTAATTCAGCTGTTGGTGAAATTTAACAAAATCATGGAACGGCTGAGGTGCCCCTGAGGAGAAGTTTGGGAACTGAAGCGGTGTTCATCTAGCCATCCAACTAGATATCAGTAACTTTTTAGAAAATAGAAGAAATTACTCTATATATATATATATATATATATATATATATATATATATATATATATATATATATATATATATATATAAAATAAAATTAAATAAAAAAAAAAGAGGCAAACAAGAGGTGCCCCCATGTGTGTAGTCCTGTAGGGTGTGATGTTGTCATTTGCATGTTTGACTGGAGGATTCTGGGTATTGATTTTTTTTTCTTTTTTTTTACCCCCCCCCCTCAGAGCACGGAGTACTACCTGTATGAGATTCCTCTGTTTATCGTCATTGGAGCCTTCGGTGAGAGAGAGAGAGAGAGAGGGAGCGTCTTATTGTGGAAACCCAAACCTTGCTCTTTTACATCTTAACGGACTGGTTCTGTTTCTGGTTTTCTCATGCCGGGCCCATGTCTCTTTCCCCCCCGCAGGTGGATTGCTGGGAGCACTGTTCAACGTCCTGAACTACTGGCTCACCATCCTCAGGATCAGGTGTGCCTGTGTGCGTGTGCCTGTGTGCGTGTGTGTGCCTGTGTGTGTGTGTGTGTGCGTACTTCTGTGCGCATGTGTGCCTGTGTGTGTGTGTGTGTGTGCGTACCTCTGCCTGTGTGTGTGCACGTAAGTGAGGCCTGTTTGGTTTTTACTGTGTCACGCCTGTCTGAAACTTAGGCATCTTAACACTTGAAATTAAATAATTAAATAAATATATCCCGAGACTGTGGGGCTGACCTTGAAACTGCCCCACACTGGTTTGATGCAAATGAAAGTTGTCCCACAACAAAATCATTAGCTGAGCCACCATGCCCCCCCCATCCCCAGGTATATCCACCGGCCCTGCCTGCAGGTGATCGAGGCCATACTGGTTGCTGCCGTGACGGCCACTGTGTTCTTCACTATGATCTACTTCTCCAACGACTGCCAGCCCCTGGGGGAGGATCAGCTGGAGGAATACCCCTTGCAGGTAAGGCAGCTGGAGGTGGGCTCTCTGTGATTTCATTGGCTGAACAGCTGAGAGGGTGTGTATCCTGTCCTCAGGCCTGAACCTCCACTTATCCCTCTCACAGCTGTTCTGTGCTGATGGCGAGTACAATTCCATGGCCACGATCGTCTTCAACACCCCGGAGAGGAGTGTCCGCAGCCTGTTCCACAGCCCCGCAGGTCCGTGGAGTTTCCAGCACGTGTTTCAGGGCAGGATGGGTCGTGACCTGAAGCCGGATTGGTCGCCCCTGTTGTGCCCTTCTTCTGGAAGAGATTATAATTACAGTCCGTTGTCCATCTTTAGAATGAACACCTGTGTTTGATATTGGTGACAGGCTGGCTAGGTCCGGGGCAGCTGTTTGAACAGTCAGACTCGTCTGCCACCTCTGTCGTGTCGTAGGTTTGTTTACGGGCCGCTTCTGGCTGATTGTTTTCCCAGACAGACAGCTAAACCCATACACACAATCCTCCTCAATTATTCAAGGCTTCCCTCATTTGGGATGGGGGGACTGTCACCCTGCCTGGGGAGAACAGGAGCGCTTCTCAAGTGCCCTGACGAATGCCACCGTAGGCAAGTTCGAACGGCACTAAACTGTGTTCATCCATGCCCTCTAGTGGATGAAAGACATACCAAAGTAACATGGCTTGGTCTTGATCGGCTCCAAATTGCACTTTACACCAGGTAGAAAAATGGAAATGATCATATGAAAAATGCCATTCATCATGAAATAATTTCTGTACACCTGTATCCTCATTACAAGGGTGAATCAAGTAAAACTAGCTGGTTTCGCTAGATTAGCGTTCTTGGGGATCAACTACATGATCAACATTTTAGCAAAAACGTGGGAAACACTGACTTAGGTGATGAATTCCACCACCACCACCCCCCCCCCCCCCCCCGGCAGGTTCCTACAATCCCGTGACCCTGGGAATCTTCACCATCACCTACTTCTTCCTGGCCTGCTGGACATACGGCCTGACTGTGTCCGCCGGGGTCTTCATCCCCTCGCTGCTCATCGGCGCCGCCTGGGGGCGGCTCTTTGGCATTTTGCTGGCCTCCATTACGCCGCACAATTCCATACAGGTACATCAGGACGGGTCGCCGTTCCTGGGGAAGCGCCGTATAGCCGGTGAGGCGGCGTGGTCCGCTGGCGGAGGAGGGGCCGTCACGATAGCAGAACTCTTCCCTCAGCAGAGAGAAACCTCACAGTGGCGACGTTTTCCACTGACCTTGATTTTTTTGCACATTTTGAAGAAGCAAAACTGAAAATCCGTTAATGGGTACGATTATATTTCAGGAGGACAAGCCCTCAAACGCTTTCAGTTTGATTGAAGTGGTTTTTGTGGCGATTCGCAAAACTGAAATGGAAGCCGATTTTGCGAACTTGTTGCTGTGTAGGACACGATGACTTGGTTCTAGAGCTCGTATCTCATGAAAAGCTCAATCCATGTTGAGGCACGGAATCATAAATTGCAGGTGTTGTTTCCATGATGTTACTTAATGGAAACACCCTTTATGCAATTTCACTTTGTCAACAAATTTGCTTGTTTGTGCAGAACTTTAATGGAAACGCTGCAGGTTTTGATATATTAAGGAAATTGAACGGGGTCTTTAGAAGTCAGAGGGCCTCCTTCAACACCCGCTTTAGATTGATTTCCTCTTTGTTGTCCAATCAGATTTACTCTTTAAGCAGTCACGTGACTCTTTGAAGGTGCCCTATTGGTTAGTGCTGTATCGATTTCCTGGGCCGCCCAGCGTCATGTCGGCATAGATGTAGTTTAACATAATGTTTGTTGGAAGTAAAGCCCCCTCGAAGTTTTTGAATGAGCATGTTTTATGATTTGTGGCGTTTCGTTTGACAGACCTTGGCCGACCCTGGGAAGTACGCTCTGATTGGAGCCGCCGCCCAGCTTGGTGAGTGTCCGTCCGCGGTCAGCCTGCTTTTCAGAGCTCGTCTAGAGGTGCATGGAGGCACATGAGGCTTCGGGTTTGCGTCTGTTTACGAAGGTCTTTGCCAGGTGGGATCGTGAGGATGACCCTCAGCCTGACTGTCATCATGGTGGAAGCCACCGGAAATGTCACCTACGGCCTACCCATAATGCTGGTTCTGATGACGGCGAAGATCGTGGGCGATTATTTCGTGGAGGTCAGTGTTGACGTTTCGGGTTGGAGCGGGTTGGTCCATTTGGCATTATGTGTGAGCCTGTCAGTGAGTGATGAGCTCATCGCCTTTCAGACCGTGCAGAACTTGGAATCGGGCCAGTCGTGTTTCGTTAACTGCTCCGGTCTCATGTTTGCTTTTGGTGTGGGTGGTGCAGCTAGCCACCAGTCTGACGCCATCTTTTTTTCATCTGTCCTTCCAGTGACTGATTTTGAGAACCCTTCCGTTGTTTTTGCACAGCTGTCTAACTTAAGGTGGCACATCATGCTGTGACAGCTCGTTTCGCTTCTCTGTTCCTCAATGTGCCAGCAAATCTGCTTAGAGGAAGTAAAACTTCAAGGGGTGGCAGCTTATGAATGTTGTGCAGATGTGATCCTAAGCTCTTCTGAGTGACTCGAATTTTCCCACAGGGGCTATACGACATCCACATCAAGCTGCAGAGTGTGCCCTTCCTGCACTGGGATGCCCCAGCCACCTCCCACTCCCTGACTGCCAGGTATATTGCCCCCTACAGGATTTTCCCTGCTAATGCTTCAATGAGCCCAGTACACGCCTTTAGCAAGACATTGGTGCTTCATTCTCACTGTATATTCAGGTTTGGTGTGTCTGTCCATTCAGGGAGGTTATGAGCTCTCCAGTAACCTGCTTCAACCTGGTGGAGAAAGTGGGCACTATTGTGGATGTGCTCAGCAACACCTCGACCAATCACAACGGGTTCCCTGTAGTCTCCGGGTTGAGTGATGGCTGTGAGGTATGTCCCTCCCACTAGGGGTGATTTTGTTTTCCTGGAGATTTGTCACATGATGTACTTTGGGGCTTTGCTAATCTGAATTTTGTGCTCTTAGCCAGGGAAAATCTGTGGCTTAATCCTGCGTTCCCAGCTTATCGTGCTCCTGAAACACAAGGTGAGTGTGACCTAAGGTTCCTGCAGAGGTCAGCTGAATAAGGAGCATGTCTGTCCACACTAACACCTATCAGGGTGCTTGGTGTATATGCATGCCTGTGAATGACAGTGCAGCTGACCAATGAGGGGTTTGATTATTGAATACCTGGATGTGACTGGCAGTGCGATTGACCAATGAGGGGTCTGTTTACTGCGTACACGGTTGCGAATGTCAGTGCAGCAAGCCAATGAGAAGTGTGCTCATCCACGTTGTGACCGGTGTACTCTTTTCAACCAGGTGTTTGTGGAACGGGCTCGTTCTCGTCTCAATCTGCGCAAACTGCAGCTGAAGGACTTCCGGGATGCCTACCCTCGCTTCCCTCCGATCCAGTCCATCCATGTGTCCCAAGACGAGAGGGAGTGCATGATGGACCTGACGGAGTTCATGAATCCCACCCCCTACACTGTCACGCAGGTACTAGTCTCAGTCTCAGCCTTGGTCTTGGTCCTTGAGAACCAGAGACACATTTGACTAAACAGTCATGTTCTGCGACTGTGTTCTTCTGCCTCTTTTTCAGGAGACGTCGCTTCCTCGTGTCTTCAAGCTGTTCAGGGCCCTTGGTCTGCGGCACCTCATTGTGGTGGACAGTGACAACCAGGTGCGTCTGCCTTGCGAGGTCCTCAGGCCTTCGTCATCTCCAGCACATATCTCCATTCTCATTGTAAAATTCGAAAATTACTGCATCGGTTTTCAGCCAGTGGCCGTTGGGCATCCATCTAGATCAAGGTTATCACCCTGGTTTCCTGTGCTACTCCCACCCCTCCCTCATAACATAACCAGCTATCTATGCCCTGTTCTACGTACCAATCATGTTCCCGGTGCCCAGGTGGTGGGACTGGTGACGCGGAAGGACCTGGCCCGTTACCACCTGGGCAAAGACGGCCTGGAGGAGCTGCAGCTGGCACAGACGTGATGCGTGGAAGGCGACTGCCGCGCTGCTCACCAGGCCAACCCCCCCTGCCCCCAGTCAGCCCCCGCCAGAACCCGCACCGGTCGTGCATTTCAGCAAAGTCCGGAACCCGGGATGCCAATGACTGACTTTCTGGTTTCGTTCACCGAGGGTTGGTTGTGATGGGGGAGGGGATCGATTCCATGTGTGTTTTGCGACTTTTTGTTGCCCCCTCCCAGTTTGCACATAAAATAATTTATCCGTTATGTTTTTAAAGCACTTCAGAGAGAGAGTGAGTGTGTGTGTGTGTGTGTGTGTGTGTGTGTGTGTGTGTGTGTGTGTGTGTGTGTGTGTGTGTGTGTGTGTGTGTGTGTGTGTGTGTGTGTGTGTGTGTGTGTGTGTGTGTGTGGTTCTACACACACTTGGGTGTCAGTCCCGCTCTGTGGTCATTTGCAAAGCTTTGGTAGCATTGTGATATACATTAGTGTAAATGTGTAAAAAGCATTTCAAGCTGTGTGTGTGAGAGAGAGAGAGAGAGAGAGAGAGAGAGAGATTAGCCAGGCCAATAACGTTCCTCTTTTACTCAGAGTTTTTTGAGTGTGGTCTATTGACAGAGGGTACCACAGTTTTCTTGTGACTTTAGTTTTACTTTAGGGGAAGTTAATTTTCCTCTCCCAGATAATTGTCTTGCACATTGTACCATTAACCAATGCCTCCCACCCCTCCCATGCCAGTGTAGGTAAGACCAACCCTGCCCCCCCCCCCCCCCCCCCCGGAAAAACCCTGACTCGCTTTGACCTTTTTCTCTCATGCTGGATGCTAGCGGTTTTTAACATACAGTGTTTTTTCTCGTGAATTCGCCCATTGGCTGACTGCCACACTGCCTGCGTCCTCCCCCACCCACGCCAGTACGTGACAGTATGTATCCCCCCCACCCCGGGTGATTCTCCAGGTCCTGTGTTTTTGATGGCGATTTGTCTCTTGTTGCGCCGTACAGCCTCTAGGTGGCAGAAACCCTGGTTTCTGATATATACCTGAATAAATTATGCAAATCGGGGTCAGGTTTACATGGGTCGGGTGCCAAACAATGCCAGTAGTGTGTGTGTGTGTGTGTGGGGGGGTGACTTCACAGGTGCTCTCCTGAAAATGTGTGTATATCATTGTTTTTAAATGGCACTTACTGAAAGCAGAGTGGGGTTCAGGGCAGCTTAATGATTTGCAAGGTGACCATGGGTCGTGTTTGGCCAAGGGGGCGCTAGTGTGTTGAGGAAAGGAACTTATTCTGGTCTTTGCAGGCTGTGCTAGAAACCCAAACCCACCCCCATGGCTGTATGTGGCTCCGCACTTTAAATGCTTCTTACCCCACCTCGTTTCCCATCTGCGCCCTACAACTTACAAATCCTTGCAATGTCACGTGCAAGGGGGCCCCCTACTGGCCAAGCAAGGCCCTACAGTCGCTGGTGCCCTTGGGGGTCCAGCCGTACAGTTTTTGCCAACAGCAGAGTTTACACTTTGACTAGTTATGTGCTGTTTAGTTATTTTGTTTTTAATTAAGGTGAACTTGCCTAAGTGACCCTGATCAGTTAAATAGGGTTTTTACCCACCCAACAAGCCTATCGAAAATGGACATACCAGTTAAACGGTAAACGATGTGAATCCCTTATCAGATTTTGATTTTATTCTGAATATTAAATGTCGTGTTTTAACTCAACCTTAAATAAATTAAAGTATCTCCATTTTAAAGAGCACTGTGACTGGATGAGAGAATTGTTTCGGCGTTGGCAAGTACCACCTTAGCGTACATTTATAGAAACGGCTGAAATATACTGGATAATTTTGCATAATTTTTATTTTGCCAAGCTTGATTTTCTTCTGTGATTTCTGAAATCTAATAAAGGTTTTGATGCATATGCCTATTTGTATTGCACGAGTCAGTCATGCTGTTTAATAAGAATCATTTGTATTTATACAAACAATGATAAAAAAATTATTGTATTAAATGGCGTGTTTGATGATACTGCTGGTGACTCCGTGGCACTCTTTGAGCAACGTGTCCGTATCCTAATTTTCTACCTTCTGACACACAAATTCTCAGACTAAATGAGATTACTGCAGTCCCGTTGTCGGGGTAATGCAATTGTTTAGGTGGATGTCGCTGAATGCATTTCAGTGGGAGGTCCAGAAAGCCTGGGACGCGATTTGACGGGGTAGAAATGAGATGAACGGTTCTGTTGTACCTTGCAGATTTGTACCTTGCAGATTTCCCTCGATTTGCTTATTAGTTGCTGGAAATCAATATTTAAAAAAAAATGTGCGTTGAACATGCCTTTCCATCCCGATCCATGAACCCAGTTTTCCCAGATATCAGCAAAACAATGAGAAATTCTATATATAAAAAAAAAAAATCAACATTTGATTAAGTTTTATTAATGCTTGCTTTCATGTTAAAAAATTTTGGTGCACAATTTAATTTTTTTTTTAACACACAACATTTGGTTGAAATTGTAACGTGGAACATCAAGTCTGGGGCGCAGTTAAGGGGGGGAGATTAGGACAGTAAAAAACTTGGAACATAACTGCATTGGTGTGGGTTTGTGGCCCAATATGATATGCATTCATGGGGCCCAAATTCTCTAGCAGAATCACAGCATAGATTTCTTTGTATATTTTTTAGGTTTAAAGGACTCCGGAGATTGAGATATTGTGTTTTTAAAGTTTCCTTGGACTCCCACAGTAAATTTTACAGAGCTGGGGTCTCCATAACTTTTGCTGTGCAATAAATTTTGCTGACTGGGAAAGGGGGGGGGGGTTCCCCAAGATTTTTGCCGGCTCGCCTACCCATCGGCTCACCTTGAAAATGCCCAAAATGCCACCTGGCTGTTCAGCCCTGCTATAAAGTTGCAGAAAGACACGACGTTGTACTGTGACCTTACGATGTTACAGATCCGAGAAATAGCGTACTAAGCAGCACGTGTTTCCCTGCTGTGTTAAGGTGGGCCTTAGAAACCCATAACGCACTAATGCAGCTCTGGATGGCGGGCTATGCGTCAGTAATGCTGTCAGAGAAGATTCACTCATTAGTCTGATGTGAACTTAATCAGATTATGGGTCCTTTTTAGTCGCAGAATACAACATAATCCATGGCAAATGGACATCGGTGCCGTCTTTATGATGTTATGCTGACAGTGCCTTTAATCCCACCCCCCACCCCCCACCAATCCCTTTCCCAACTTCATGTTGTCTCTTAATCCTGTATGTTTCAGTAATATGAAGACGGAATTTCAGTATTCTCTGTTGCGGTTGTTTTATTTTTATCTCGCGAGTTTCATGCATTTTTAAGAACCGCGCAGAACATCAGTTAACTCTGTGCTGCTGGAATCCTGAGGATTGCCTTGATGGGTAGTGTAGGAGTTGAAGGATTTGCGTAGTCAGATTTAATTTTTTAAAAAGGAAATCTATTAAAAAGTAACATGCAAAGTAGTTTATTATTATTATTATTATTTTTTTTTTTTACATAAGAATTTCAAGAGAAACTGAGAGCCTCGTTTTAATGGGCTTGTCTGGTAAAGTTAGTTTGACACTTGTACTGCATGTATTATTAAACATTTATCTATCCATCCATCCATCCATCCCGGCTCCGTCAACATGCAAACTTCAGTAATTCAAAACACTTAGTATTGAGCTTCCATTGTGAGCCTTAGCAGCCAATAAACAAACCGCCAATAATGAATATCACAGGCTTTGGTGATGGACACAGACTTCCAGACACGCCCCATATTCCTGACGCATTCCTCACCATGACCCTGTCTACTTCACATTCGCAGCCCAATATTTCATTCAAACTGGAGTTCGAAAGCTTGTTGGAGCCGAATGGACAATTTTAAAGACCAACATGGCAGAAAATTCAGTTCTGAAAGAAAGGAAGTTTCGATTTTTAATGAACTTATGAGATGCAGCAGAGATTCATCTTACCCTCAGTAATCTTTAGTTATAGCTTTCAGGGACTGGGATATAGATAATTTAGAAATGTGCTGCTTTTTAAAACACTAAGTAGGATTCCAATACTTTTCCAAGACACGGTATAATAGTATAATGTATTGTTGGTGCGCTGTGGGAGGGAGGTGCTGTCCTGGCAGGGGAGACAGGTGACTGAAACCTTTTGTAGCGATTTGTTCCGCCTGTCTGTTGGGCAGAATTTAGTTTGCTCTCTTTGTGCTTCCAGTAAATCTAGGTCCCGTTCCCATCATACCAGCAAGTCCGTGCAGGGTGGATCTCTGGCTAATCTCTTTTGTTGTTTGATTCCCTCCACGGAGGAAAAAAAAAAGAACTCGAGGTCACCTGCGGTTCCGAACCACATCTCCAGCAGGTCAGTGATCTCAGAGTAGCACATGCCGTTTATAAGCCAAAAGAAAAATGGTTGAAAAGTACGACACCTGTGTTATTCTATTTTGGTATTTAAGTGACAGAATTCCACTAAAGGTGAATTAAAAACTTGCTTAATTTATTGAGAAATGCTGAAGAAGTAAATGAACAAAGGATGAGAGAAGCTGCTGGAATCTGAAGCAGACATGATGCAGGTTCGAAACTGCACAGTTTTGATCTGGAATATGGGACACAATCCACATTATAAGCACTGAGCTAAATGCCAAGTTTTAAATGGCTATTTATCTATTACAACCATTGTTTCAGTGAAAGTTGTATGCAGATGTTTATTACTTAGTAATAAGGCAATATTTGGCTCAACTATGGTTTGTCTGTTACTAATGAAATAAACTTTTCCTATATATAGAGACACAGGACTTTTCTCACTTCTGATCTAAACCATAATTTAGTCTGTTCTTATTTAACATGACACTATAATAAAAATACATCCGAAGTTAAAAATCCTGGAAGACTGCGTCAAATAGAGCAGCAGAGCACCGCCCCCAAACAGCCTCTGTGGGGCAGCAGTGAGCTCAGAGTGCATCCCCCCCCCAGGAGGCAGTGTTAGGAAGAGCAGGCTGCTGTGGGACTTGCTGGTGACCCCAGGGACTTGGTCTTGCCGTTGTCCTCTAAGGCCTGGGCGAAAAGGGCAGGGTTACGGCTGGAGTGCCGCTGGCGTCTCACAAAGGGAAAGACACTGGGGCATGATGGGAAGGAGAACATGTTAGCGTTCCGCTAACACTTGTGGCACTGCCTTTTCTAAGTCAGCCATGTTGGAAAATCCTTGACTACCGTGGAATTACAAACAGAAACTGGAGAGCATCACAGGGGACGCAAAAGCAATTAACATTACAGAACTCTGTGTAGTCTTAGTGACGAAGCTAAGCTGAAGCCAGCAGTTCACACTAAGCCCAAAAATCCCTGGAATTAATCGTTAACAACCCCAGAAACAGAACCTGTGTGTATCCCACACCAATATGAGTCTTATCCCCTTATATAAAATACATGGAATATATTACAGAAAGACCCCTTTTATAGAAGATAATAGTTTTACCTTTTTTTGGTCTCTTGTGGTTCTATGGCTCTAGCCAGCATGTTTTTGTAGAGATCGGACTTTAAATAGCGGGCGTAGGAGTCCTGAGGGTGAGAGGAGAGGCCGAGAGCCCGTTTTAATGAAGCTGTCATCCACTTTCATGGCTGTGCACAGTTAATGCTCCTACCTTCTTCATCAGGAAATAGATGTGCATCTGGGCGTCATCCAGGACAAAACGATGTGGGCTTTTCATGCCCTGCAGGGTCTTCTCCATGGTCTTGCTGTCCACGTTTACCCACTTGCTGGCTCCCGGGGCCAGGAACTGCCTGGGGGGAAGGAAGTGATGAGCCTGAGCTTTGCAGTCCCACTGGGAGTAAGCAAGTGCCACATCAGGGCCTGCTCTAAATTCAACTGGGATGCAAACTGTCCCACTGGGCCACAAGGTCGCACTCACTTGTAGACCTCTTCCACCTTCTGCGGGATCGTAGCGCTCTCGCCGTGCCGGATGTCCTCACAGGCCTCCCAGAAACAGAGGTTCTCCACTGTGAATGAAACAGCGCATGCATCAGCTACCTGCAGGAGGCGCTCATCACGATGCCAATATGGAGGAGAATTGCCTTTCATAGAGGGATCATGATTATTAATTTAGCAGATGCTAGATCCTATTTTTTTTTTTTTTTGAGAGGGCAGGGTCAGTCAGTCCCTGGAGTAACTGATCGACGGCCCAATAGTGAGGTCACTCAGCTGACTCTGGGATTTGAGCTGATGACCTCCTGCAATGAATCCCAATCTGCTGAGTCACACACTGCCCAAATAGGCCCGCAGTGATCAAATAATGAATATGATTCTTACTTGCTGACGATGCCTCCATGAAGCTGATCTACTTGGGCGGGGGGGTCTACATGCTGCTCACCACTGAACTCCTTCTCCAGGTACTCCCTGAACTTGCACCGTCCCAGAGGGTCCCTAAGGAGCTCCGTGAAGCCGAACCCCCATCGTTCCACCCGCAGCTTGGTGGGTGTCTCCACCCTGCACCAGGAGGCGTGGAAGTGAAGAGACGACAGTCACCTCTGGGGGTGTGGCCCTGAAGAGGCAGTATGGGGCGCGGTAACGCACACTCACATGTCGGCATTCAGCGTCCAGAGTGCCGTGTCATCTGTTATCCAGGGGTTGCTGGGGGGGCAGCCTTGCATCATGGGGTCATGGTTCAGGTACTGCTCGCTGAACTTAAGGAAGCTGAACACAGAAGACCAGCCATTCCCAGTTTTAGTCCTACTTTCTATAATCCTTGCAAGTCATCAAATATTCAGGTTCAATGCTGGCATATTCCAGCAAACTGGAGCTCGAAATGGTGACGAAATGATTATACGTCATTGAACCCTATAAGGAAATTCTCTTTTCATCTCCTCCATCTTGCTCTCCATAGGTGAGAGAAAGCTTGGTAGCAAAGGGCAGCTGCCCGTAGAGGCTCCCAGGAACCTGGGGGTTAAGGGCCTTGTTCAAGGACCCACAAGTGTGCTGAAGCCAGGCTTGAACCGGCGACCTTCTGATCAATATTAAGTAATTATTTGCAGTTAAATACAGTTCAATTCAGTTTAATAGTCAACCGGTTTCAATATTAGTTAGGCATCATTAATCCAGGATATGTGTGACTCTGAGATTTATGGTGAAAGATGGATGGGCAGATGGACGAAAGAACGAAATAACGAGGTTAGATTTTCACAAAGAGCAGTCCCCAGCATTTTTGTCAGAATTAACATGAAATAGATCCCCCCCCCCACCAATCAGAGGCACAGTATACAGAATACCCAGAGATATCCCCCAGTTAGGGACTAATGTGGACTGGTGTCGAACCAGTGGTCCCCCAGCTATGCTGGGACTGAGGCTGAATCACAGGTGTTGGGGGGGGGTAGGTGGGGGAGGCTGTTATCCAACCTTTCCAGGCAGATGGAGGACTTGACCCTCGAGCGGCCCAGGGATTTCCTGATGTGTTCAATCTGGTGTCGGGAGCCATGAAAAATCACACGGGGAATATAAGAGTCAGAAAAAAGGCACAGCATGGTACACATCCAAGCCCTGATAAGAGCCATGCTGTTGTACCTTTAAACAGAATTTGTCAATATCTGAGAGCCAACAAAAGAAAACGACAACACAGATGTAGATCCTTCCGAAGCAATTTTCTTATGACAGCATTCTTAAGAGCCCACTTAATCACCCTCTTTGGTTGTTCTTGGCAACCATCCCATCAGCTGAAATAGGTTCACTCTAAATTCTTTCAGGCTTACCTCTCTTTTGTAGTAGTCCGCGTTCTGTTCTGTAAAGAAGGAAGAAACAAAACCGTCTCTAAACATGATATAAGCCACATGTTTATGGGAGTTTTACTTGCGCAAAAATGTTCTGAGGGCACAAGGTTCATTGGTTCAGAGAGATAACCAATCAGACTGTAGAAGTGGTGGATACAGGCAACTAGAGGAGGGGGGGGGGTCAACCAATCAGATGTCTTGTTCCTGCCTCCTCTAGTTCCTTAGACCCACCTCCTCTACAATCTAATTGGTTATCTCTCTGAACCAATCATTTTTCCTTCTGCCCTCAGAACATTTTTGTGAGGGTAAAACTCCCACGAGCGAATCACATGCAAGGAATCAGACAGTAGGAATTCTGCTCACACTCAGCTCCTGGCTTTACTAAGCAGACATCCAGTCTAGAAACCATGAATAATATAGCACTATTACGAGTATGTATTGTGGGACTGCTGAC
This sequence comes from Brienomyrus brachyistius, assembly GCF_023856365.1. NCBI lineage: Eukaryota > Metazoa > Chordata > Actinopteri > Osteoglossiformes > Mormyridae > Brienomyrus > Brienomyrus brachyistius. The sequence continues at coordinate 657,452 of NW_026042352.1, read as the reverse complement.
GTACTTACGTTAGCATGGAAAACGAGAGCAGGAAGTGAGGAAGAAGTGAGACAGAAAGATGAGCACAACGAAGTGCTGTCACACTCACACACGAGCTTCCCTCGGATGCCCTCCCACCAAAAACACTGATTATCACTTCACTTCCTTGGGTAATTTGGGGGCCCAAGGCAACAGCCTATTCTGCCTATAGCTGCCATATATATATAGATATTAATATACATATTTTTTCTTCATGACTTTGATCTTATCTAGGCCCCGAGCGGCTCTCTTGTTTGCCCGGATCCGGTCCTGTGACTGACAGAGGCGATAAACAGCAGGTACTGGCATTACGGAAAAAATGTATATGCTTAATAAAAAGCTCAGACCAGCTGGACTCGGGAGTTGTGCCGGTTCCTTCGCTCAGGGCCTTGTTCTTGAACGCTGAATGTTCCCGGCTGCAGAAAATCAGAGGGTGAGAAATCCTTAGCTGAACTTCAGATGAAGAGTGAGCTCGTTTCTCTCAAGCAGACTGACGCCGGTCTAACGCTGCATTAATACCCCTTAGCACTACTGGTCACATTTCCCATGATGCCACTGGGTACAGCCCATGGCGACACTGCCCAGTAGGGGACAGTGTGACAGCTTTCCAAAAGGACCATTCGGTCCTGGAGGGCCAGTCGGTGACACAGTATCCATGATCAGGACTGGGGTACCCTGCTTTACAGAATAAACTAACCAAATGTCGATACTGAATGCAATCTGATTTAACATGGTTTCCTTAAATCCCAATTAAAGTGCTTCAGATCAGCTCAGGACTTAACAGCAGAGAGACTATTTGGCAAATTATTACGCTGCTATTTGCAATTACATCCATTATCTCTCCGCTAACATGCAGCATTAAGCCTGAGCCGCAGGAATAGAGGTCAGATAATGGATCCGGTATTCCGGAGGTGGGATCCTCTTCCAGCTCGTTTAAAAGGCCCAACAAGTGGGGGGGTGGTGGGGGGGGAGACGCAAACACAGCATGTCTGCATTTTAGCTTCAGGCCGTCTCCCAGTCCCTTCGCACTCCTCTCTCCCAGATCCAAGCATCACCAGTCTTAGCGATGCGTCTCGTGTTTCTCGGGCAAAGAGAAAGGAGGCAGGAAGCGGCCATTTTGTCATTTGCTGGTTTTAATCCCCCCCCCCCCCCCCAGCTTCCCCCGTCCACCTGGCCGTACCAGAGTGCAGAGCGTCCCTGCCTTTTAAACACGAGCAGCACCTGACTGGGGGGCCCTACGCTGCGTGGTTTTTGGCTCAACTGTGTTTCCGTCTAATTGGCGTCAAAACGGTGGGTTTCATCAATGAAGGTGGTGTGTGGCTGAGCGGGTTGGCAGTCGCCGCCTATGACTGGAAGGTTGCCGGTTTAAATCCCACAGTCAGCAGAGTGACATCACCACTGGACCCCTGAGAGAAGTCCCTAAACCCCCAACTGCTCTAGTCTCAATAAAAGGTACATCTGCAAAATAAGCTGAATTTAGGATGTGATCCGCAGCTGCGTGGCTGCCATTCCCACCTCCTGATGCCGCCCCGGATGGGGATAATGGCCCACATAAACGCTGATGCTTATTAGCCCTGAGAGATGCTGCGCACCCAGCAGAAAGGGGCCCTAGTGACGGCCGGGATTAAGCCAGATACACACCACACTCTGCTCCTGTCCCACACTTTCATTCTCCACTCTCCTGTGTTATTCATGAACTCCAAATTACACTCAGCGAGGGTGCAGTTGCTCATTCCCGCAGCCTGCTGTCCTGTCTGTCTTCTGAAAGCTCTCGTCCCACAGAACATAGGCTTCTTCCCAGCTAAGTAAATATTTCATGATCACACTGAAGCAGTAGTGGGTTATCAGGCCTGAAGTGATATATTCCTCCCCCACAAAGTATGCATGGAGACACTCTGTGTGTCTTACTTAACGAAGATAAAACTCCCCCCCCCCCCCCCCCCCCCCCCCCCCGTGAATTTTGCTGAGCTCAATGCTCTGGAGATGACGGAGATCGAAAATTATACCGGAAATGTTCCATATGTCCTTACAGATGTTTCCTTTGCCTTCCTTCATTGAACAAACCCGTTGTCGTGGGAGAGAACTGCACAACCCCCCAGCTCTCTGTGGGGGAATGGGACCCTGCCTATGCCTTCCTGCCAATCCTGCCAAGTTTCCCCTGTAAGTTGAAGGATCTCCTAACAGGCCTGCATGTAGATTAATGTCATACCCAGGACAAAGCAATTGCAGGTTAAGGCCCTTGCTGAAAGGCCCAACGGAGTAGAATCACTCTGGGCATTCACAGGATTTGAACCAACAACCTTCCACTTGCTTGCACAGATCCCTAGGCCCAGAGCCACCACTCTGCCCCACAACCTCAAAAAAATCCTAGAATCGCCCCCAGCCTTAGGCGATATTCGAGCTGCCAAGGTGCATTGAGTTCAGGTTTACCCAGTGTGTGCTTTACTCTAATCACAGCATACTGGGTTTTCGCCGGGGCAGATGTAGGGAGTCAGGGGTTTCGGGGGAGGTGCTTACTGGCGGTCTGTTGACGAGCCAGTAGGCCTGTTCCTGACATTCCAGCACGATGCGGTCCGCCTTGCGCCTCTGTTTGGCTGCCCTGGTAGGAGCAGAGCAGTCGATGGAGAGTCAGAAAGCATACTGGGTAATTAGCATATAGCGGTAATCACTGAACTGCAAGGTAGGGTTTTCATTTTTCTGTTTCCTTTTTCACTTAGAAATGGATTTCCGACTCTAGTGTTTAGGCTGAGGTCTGATTTAACAGATAGGAGGGAAATTATGACCACACACCATGTTACTTTTTAATTTAGGTAACATCATCATCCTCTTAATACGAGATTTATTCATCCATTCTCATCTGTCCCCTTGTGTGCATTTATGAAATTGATTTCATAGCTCGATGCGACAGTATTCCCGGGCTGGGGTGGGGTTTACCTGAGCTGCTCCTTCGCCTGCATCACCACGAAGTCCCAGGTGTGGTTGATCCGTTTGTGCAACATGTTGTAGCTGTCCTGCGGAGACGATGTTTAAATGCGACATTGCCAGGTCGCACGGCTGGCTGCGTTGCTGCATGGGTTCACGTTATGACTCACAGGCCGAACCCCTCCCAGGATATCAGCTGGCAGTGTCGGATTCACAAACCCTCTTACTGATGAGAACCTAAAATGCGTTGACCCTGACGCAACATGGCGGCAAGTTGGTGGATGTCTATGTGCGATCCTACTATGTGCATAATTGGTGGGAGGTTTTCTTACACAAAAATGTTCTGAGGGCAGAAGGAAAATGATTGGTTCGGATAGATAACCAATCAGATTGCAGAGGAGGCAGGACCAAGACATCTGATTGGTTGCTCCTGCCTCCTCTAGTTGCTCGGATCCACCTCATGTACAATCTAATTGGTTATCTCTCTGAACCAATCATTTTTCCTTCTACCCTCATAATATTTTGTGTAAGTAAAACTCCCATGAGCATTCAGCTATCACATGATCTCATCAAGCAATGCTTCAGACCAGCGAATAAGAATAGCATTGAAATGTACATAAATAAAAATTTTCTCTTACCTTTTCATAGTCTATCAGCTGCCCTTGCTTTCTGATATTCTTCTTAGTCAAATAAATCGCTTTAGAAGAGCAAAAGAAAGACATGGCAAGAAACTGTGTTTTTCTATTATTCTAGTAAAGGGAAGTAATGATGTAATAGGCGAGCACATGATTAATAATTGGTAATCACCGTAATCTAGCTCGGAGGCTGGCCACTGCTGAGAGCTCCAGAAGTACGGAGTCTAGCAAAAAGGAGATGCTGTCATTTGAAACTATTCAGAAGCAGCGTGACAAAGGTGCTTTGTGATTTAACATGTCAGGGACAAGGCGGGTGGAAGGCATTTTGCTACTTTAACTGGCATTGGTTCTCATACATCAGTGTTTCCCAATCCGGTCCTCGGCGACACACAGATGATCCACGTTTTTGCTCCCTCCCAGCTCCCTACCAGACAGTCTACGTTTTTGCACCCTCTCAGCTCTGGAGCCCGGACCAGATTGAGAAATACTGTCCTACACGGTAATTCCGCAGTCTCTCCAACGAATAGTTTCGATATGCGTGCCCCCCCACATGGCCACCACCCTCTCGCGCTGCCCTCCATCTGAAGAAACCGTGGTTTTAGGTTACCTGGAAGCGATACGGCGTCTCGTCGGGCCGCAGGACGAGCGTCCTGGGGTCCTTTAGGGGGTAAATGTAGCCGTGCTTCACGATCAGATTCCCCACATGAAGTGCCTCTGAAAACACACAAAGTGGTCACTCATTTCCACGTAAACTACTCAAAGCTCAAACAAATCCACTACTCGTAGCCCAGATTTAGGCATAGTAATTCTCTAAATTTTTGTCAGTGGAATACAGTAGAACACACGATAACTAGAAACTGAGTAGGCATATTATATTTTATTTTACGGTATAGCAAGTAACTGGAAAAAACGTTGACATGGTGCACAGAATAAGCCGCGGGGATGGTGCATTCCTCATCGGAACTATAATTAATTACGAGTAATTGGGACTTTCCACTTTCCGGCTGCCTCCGCGGCCATTGGCAGTCAGGCGCTCCCGGGGGTTTCAGACCGGCGCAGCAACAGCGCTGCTAGGGGGAAGCCTAGTGTTTACAGGGAGGGGTAACTGCTTACCGGGGCAACAGGTTTTTTGCCCATTCAAGTCTGTTAATGCATCTGCCATCTACTGCCTAAAAGTCCCCTCCTTTCCATTCCGACTTCTTTTCCAATCTGGGCTGTAAATCAGGGAAATCTGCTCCCTTGCTATTTAAAACCTCATCTGCATCGCCCGGGAATTCAGGACAACAGCGTCTTGCAGAAGTGCATAATGAGGGAGACGGATAGCGATATTTCTCCAGGCATGACTGACTGCCTCTGGCTATCAGCGAAGTTTGCATCGGGACTATCAAACCGTACAGCTCAGCATGCGTAGCGGCGCGACTCGGGACTGGCCTACAGATTATTTGTACTAATAGCCTCTCAGCAGAAAGATAAATAATTCAGCAGATAAATTGACGCCAGGGGAAGAAAATCCCAAAAGCTTCAGGCGAATGGGGTGTCTATGTTATGGACAAGCTCAATTCTGACATTTATTAATTCACAGGCTCAGCAATATCAATGGAACAGAACATGCTTCTGTCAGACACGTGAATTGCATATGCTTACACATAAATGCAGCTAGGCTAATCTGTTGTATGGATGACAAATTCTATTACTTCATTTGTATTTATTATTCAAAAGACTCGTTTATTTCTGTTATTTTATTACAAAAAAAAAAAAACCTGATGACGTCTTTCGCCAGCAGGGGCGCCATCGTCGTCACGAAGGGAAAAAAACAATCGATTAACCTCACATAAGAGCACCAGGTAACGCTTCCCTACATACTTCTCGGCCCTACCTTCTTCCATGATGGAGTACTTCTGAATTAGCCACTCCACGATATCATTTCCTGGGAAGGCATAGCGAGGAAGGCATCTAGTTAGAGTCGAGAAATGCATTAAGCCGTCATAAATCAAAAACGCTGAACTCGATAAATAAATTACATAAATAAATATGAGCGCAAGGAGATCGATGACAGTCTTAATGCACAGGATTCCCGAAGACCGCCGATGTATGGGCTTTCCTGTGAAGGGCTTAAATGACCATTAGGACCCGGCCCCCGGGACACTGCACGGCCGGGTGTAAGACAACCCGGGCGGCACGAAAAATTATTTTTAAAAAGTAAAATATGTATCGTGCACCTGTCATCGCATGTGGAATCACTGTGATTAACAGTCTTTGATTCTTCATCTTTATCCCCATGTCGGGATCTTGCATCGCCACAATGACTTGTTCAATCTGGGATAAGAAGAATAGTCAAAATCGTGAAATCAAGGTGACGACAGACATAGTGAAAACGTTCAACCTAGTAATATAATAATTGCTTAATGTGTGATTTGATATGTAATCGTTATATTCATCATTAAATCACCGGAGAGACACACTCATATATTTAGGCATATATATAAGTAAACTACAAGGTTTTTCCTCTGACTATCTTAACTGCACGTCAAAGACGTTATCGGATATTCCCGACTACAGACTTTCGGTTTGATCATTTATTCGCGTTATTAATTCGGCTCCTGATTACATTAAACTAAACATGCTCAGATTGTTACAACCTTTGCTTGTCGGTTATTTTTGGGATCTTTCTGGATGGGCTCAAGGCGGGGTCTGTAAGCACAAGCAAACTGCCAGCACTTTTGTTTTACATGAAAATAGTTTGATGTCGGCCTATTGCGTTATTGTCTGGCTATAATTTGGAGGCAATATTAAACAATAGGCCCATATATTGTAAATATACATGTTGTGTTGTTTTGTTGTTATCACAAACGTATAGCCTGATCATAAATTTCATGGATACCTGGATGTTGTATGTTCCATTATATTTATGAATGAATGATTTATGTGAAGTCTGGCTTAGATTCGAGAATTAATCATATAGATTAAAAAAAGTTTTCATTTAAAACTTATCTCATATAATAAAATCCTCGTCCGAACGAACATATGTCAGAATGAAAAAACATTTAAATTATTTTTGTGATGCATCAGTATCAATAGCTACAACGTCATAACAGATATAGATATAATGCGGTTCATACTTTTGAAGTTGATGCGTATCTCCCGAAAAAAATCAACTCCAGAAGAGTCCGCGTCTGTAAATGCCTGAACTTCGGAATCGATCCTACCTTTGTTAGGCGCGGCATCTGTGTCTTGCAGCTGTTCCCTTGGATAAAGATGTTAATTGTCATGCTTACAACATCTCGATCTCCGGCGTTTGTGAAGTTGGGATTGATGCTGTCCTGTGTTTTTTTTTTCCTTCCACACTTAAGCTCTGCTTGTTACTGCCCCATAGCGGAGCGCAAGTGAAACGGACTACCGGAGATTTGCACTGTTTTTCTGTTAGTGTGTATAATCAAAATATGACTCAGTTTGGCCAGTTAGAAAAATATGATAATAGAAAAGTATTCTTTTCCTCTCACTTTTTTTTCTTGATTTAATTACCGACTTCACGTACTTACACTGTGTCCCGTTGCACGATGTAATATTGCGAAACTATGATTTTGTGGCAGTGTTTTGTAAAGGAATTTTCCGTTTAATCATCGTCTTAGTATAAAGCTATATGGTTGTTCTGGTATCAGTGGACGTACATTATGTATTTTTTCTTCTCTTGAGCACCATGGTCATGACATGAAGCTCAGTCATTGATTACTCGCAAATGTTAGTAGTCATCCGCTGTTTATCTTGAAGATGTAAAAGTAGTGCGCGTACATCTCCTCGTTAGTATAGTGGTGAGTATCCCCGCCTGTCACGCGGGAGACCGGGGTTCGATTCCCCGACGGGGAGAGTCTGCATCTTTTTGCCTCGGTCTCAAAAGGCACCAAGCTAGAACCGGCCCCGTGTTAGTGGAAACGGGGCTTGTGACTTGTACTCATGCATAATATTCTGCGGGTCGCTCAGCAGCGCAGCATATGAAACTAGACTCGGATTGTAAGTGTGTGGTTTTGATAATTGATGTATGGATGGATGGATCCTTAATAAGAGATATAAACAATAAGGTCCAGTCGCCAACTAATCATGTAAAATACGTCATAAACTCATGGTTGTTAAACCCAGAATAAAAATGAAGACGTATAACTAGGAAAGTCAACTTGCACATTTCAATTTTGGTTCGATATAATCACGTTGTCCTTAACCCTCCAGTGCAGGAGGGGACGGTAATGCGCATCGAATGTTTCCGAACCTGTGTGTGATACAACCGAGGAAGAGCCGATGACTTCGGGGGAGGAGGGGCAGGCGACTCGGAAGAAAAAGCAGCAGAACCCAATGCAGCCTGTAGCCCATTCAAAGGCCTACTGTTGGACCTCTGCTTATTTTGCAATACGTCTTTAGTACGGACTGAAAAATGTCCGATTTCGATGAGTTTGAGAAGCAGTTAAGCGAAAATCGGCAAGGTAAGTTTGGCTTTGAAGATCGGTGTATGCTCCCTGTTTTAGGGTAATAAAGTGGCCGGCGTGTCCTAGCGCCGAGGATGGTGCGGAGGGCACTTCTGCTGGTTCCGAAAAGAAAAGCGCGGCTGGGAAATCGGTGCCTTTTATCCGAGCGCTCGCCGATTCTGAAACCTGCCCGATTCTTCTTCTCCCAGCTGCCGCAGGATCCCCGAAAACTGACCGCTTTGGTAAATCAGTGACATTCTTTGCTTGGCATTGTTATAGAGATCGCTAGGCCTGCATCCATCAGTGCCCGGCGTACATAACATGGACATTTCAATGAAACGTTATTGGGGTGCACTCGATGTGAAAGCCTGCGGTTTTATTTATTTAATTATTTACCATTATACACTTGGATCATAAATTGCGACCCGCGTATTTTCATTCGCAGTAACACACTATGCATGGATGTTTGTTGCAAGCGTTATATTTTCAAGATCACGTTTAAAGTTTTATGCAAATAAAAACGACCGCGACCACTTGATTTAAAGTCCGCACTTAATAACAGTGTTAGTTACTTGGTTTTTAAATACTACGACGAGTTTTCTATATAATGATATGATTTTGTCTCTTTCCGATGCACAATAGCCTTTCCCTTGGGTCCGAAATGCTGGCCCTGTCATCCGTACAGAATAAGTCTTTCTCACACGATCGCCGTTTCTTCATGATGTATAGACTCTAAAAATCAGCCGCGTTCCCTGGAATCATAACAACTGCTTTTAGGTCGTTATTGCAAAGTCTTGCACCTGTATCTACCTTTACAGCGGATAGCAGTAACTAACAATGATGTACAGTTATATAACAATACACATATAACTTCATTAAAGTGCAGAGAATCCAGTAAACTGAATAAACTTAAGCCATACTAACGCAACTGAAATATACAACATGCGTTACAACGGAGTCGAAAGTAGGATTGATTTATGTACCTATCAAATGGCAATCTTGTCATATCAGCTCCTTATCACTAAATCACTAAAATGTCATTCGAAACGACCTGATTCGGCTAGACGAGCACTAAGTGCCGCCGTGTTTGATAAACTAGCAGTTCCAGTCATTCATATCTGCGCTCTGACTATGCCTGCGATTGCGGTAATTGGTTATTACCGATTTACGTAAGATGCATTGGCCGCTCCGTGTCTGTACTTTTGCAGCGGTGCATTACCGTAACGCTGTTATAACTGATGCATGAAGCTGATTCCTCGAGCAGCACCTGCGTTTAAATGCTTCACTGAAAACTGCACCTTCAGGGATTTATTTAAGCTTCTATATGAAGGACCTGCTGGGATAGAAAGGTGATATTTTATTGCTAGTTTAATAAAGTGCTGTCTGTCAGATTGAAACGATATTAATTACCCATCCATCGTCCAACCAGTTATCTTAGTCAGGCTCCCCTGGAGCCTATTCCAGGCAAATTCCCCATACAGAGAGCAGAGGCAAAATTCAGGCCTCCAGACTCGGAGGCGTGAGGCAACTGTACTCACCACTGTGCTCCTATATCATTAATTAGTCTGGTTATGTTTTTATTGTTTCACAACAGACTGACATTCAAGGGGATGTCCTTGTGCCCTTGAAATTATTAGCCATTGAGAGATGGGTGTGTTTGTTTCAGGAGGGTGTGATTGAATATGTGAATTGAATGGAGGTGCTTCATTCTGGTGAGGAAACTGGGGAGTTAGACCCCGTACCACATCTTGGTCTCCGTAAGTGACTTTTAAGGCATAGCGCTGGGTCAGTCAGCATCCAGCACCCCAGGGAAGTTGGTAATATGATTACTCTGTGACTCATGGGCTTCAAACCCACAACCATCCGGACACACATTCATAATCCCTCTGAGTTACACATCTTGGATTTATCGAAATGGATGGTAGGGGGGCAGTCATGTCGCTCCGCCCACCGTCTCACTGGTACCACGGTGTCGTCCCCCAGAGCGGGAGAAGGAGCGACACAAGAAGCGTAGCCGCAGCCGGTCTCTGAGCCGTGGCGAGAAGCACCGCCGCTGGAGCAAGGACTCCAGGGGGCGGAGTCACGAGAAGCGCAGCAGCAGCCGCGACCGCAAGGGTCGTGACCGACGGAGCAGCTCACGCGAGCACAAGAAGCACAGGTACCCCCCCTCACGGTCCCGGTTACAGGCACTGAAGCTGATATCTAGCATGGTTTGAGGCCTCTTAACAAGTTTCTTTCACAATCAACCAATTGGTTTCTTCGTGGTGGGAAGGGGGACTGTACCCATATTAAATTTTAACTGGCGTTTATAAGTAGCCCCCGCCATAGCGATGGGACCTCAAAGCCAGCCTAAAAAGTGGCGCATGGTCACACCCTCATGACCTTAAACTGCCTGCGATCCAAAGTTAAATGTAAACATTCTGCCATCTGTTTGTTTTTGCCAGATTCTGAGTGTTTACACTGTATTGTTTGGGGAAAACAACCTTCTGTTTTGTGTTTGGGCAGCTACTCTCCTCGGAGAAGCCGTAAGAAAAGGACATACAAGTACTGGGATGTTCCCCCTCCGGGATTCGAGCACATCACCCCCATGCAGTACAAGGCAATGCAAGGTTTGGATGCGACGCTTCCATGTGTGCTAGTTCAGTATTGCAAGGTTATGGTATATTGGTTGCAATGAAAGCATTTATTCTGGAGTGCCCTCCTCCCCCCTGCTGGTCAAAGAGGGAATAACACTTGGGATGATTTCAGACAGTGTGAAGAGAGCTTAAACCTAGGGGTTAGAAGCAAATGAAGGCGACGATCCGGATGTTCTGGCCGTCCCTGGTTGGGGTCTTGAAGCCCTTTCTCCTCCCCACAGCTGCAGGGCAGATCCCCACGATAGCTTTACTGGCAACATCCACCACCAGCGGCGTGGCAGTGACGCCCACCCAGGTGCCGATGGTCGGCAGCCAGATGACCCGGCAGGCCAGGCGGCTTTATGTCGGCAACATCCCCTTCGGCCTGACGGAGGTGAGTCCAGGCAAAGTCCCGCGTTGCCTTCTGTCATGCATACTGGTGTCATGTGTAGCTCAGTGAGTTAGGACACTGAGCCGGTCACAAGAAGGTTGTTGGTTCAAATCCCTTGGGCAGCAGAGTGATTTCACCATTGGGCCCCCGAGCGCAGCCCTTAAGCACTATTTGCTCTAGGAACTGTCTGGTCCTGCTTCTTCAATGAAATGTATGTTGCTTTGGATGAAAGTGTCCGCAAAATAAATAGATAAATGTACTAGACTTGTCAGTCATTTTTTTTCTCGTTTGCCTGTTTTGATGTCTTCAGACGTCTGCCTGTCTTCATTCAGTGTGTCTGCCTGTCTTTTTAGGAGGCCATGGCGGATTTCTTCAATACCCAGATGCGATTGGCTGGCTTATGTCAAGGTCCCACCAATCCCGTCCTCGCTGTTCAGATAAACCAGGACAAGAACTTTGCCTTCCTTGAAGTAAGAGTCTTTCCTGCCTAATGGCTGCTGTGTCCAGGCGGAGACCGCAGCCTTCCCTGATTAACGACGTTCTTCGTTCTGCCCTAGTTTCGGTCCGTGGATGAGACCACGCAGGCAATGGCCTTCGACGGCATCATTTTCCAGGGTCAGTCGTTAAAAATCAGGCGGCCCCACGACTATCGCCCCCTGCCTGGCATCTCAGAGCAGCCCGCCTTCCACGTACCAGGTCCGTTTTGCTTGTCGCCGTCATAACCTTAATCTTTATTTACCTTTGAAGAGCCGATCGGCAAGGCCAGTTTTTTGTACTCGTTACGGACTGACTGTCCTTCGCAAGCTGCGGATGTCTTGTCATATAAAGAGGGAGACTTTCACTTTTATTTACTTAATGTTGTAAATATTTAGCAGACAGTTTTATCCAAAGTGAAGAATGTTTTTTTTTTTTTTTTTTTTTGAGAAATCAGGGTCAGCCTGTCCCTAGAGCAAACTCGCCGGCCCAGTGGTGTGATCACCAGTGATGTGAACCAGTGATCTTCTGATGATAACGCTGGCATCCTAACCAGCTGAGCCACACACACACACACACAGCTCAGTCACTCACTTCTTACTGTTAACATAGGGGTGTTGTGTGGCTCTGTGATGTTTGCCCATGAAAAGAAGGTTGCTGGTTCAAATACCAGGGTTGGCAGAGTGATTTCACCACTGGGCCCTTGAGCAAGGACCCTAACCCCCAAATTGTTCTAGGGTTGCTGGCTCCTATTCTAGTTAAAAATTCTGGACACACCTACTGAAAATGACTTGTTTTTCAGCAAGATAATGACCCAAAGCCCACCTTGAAGGTTATGCAAGTAGCTTATTACCTTGTGAACTAGGAAAGAGATGGTCCCCACAGCCCCCCAACCTAAACTCTATAGAGCTGGTTTGGGATCAGTTGGATGAGAGTAAGAGTAAGGTAGCCAGCTTGCGCGCAGAACTTGTGGAAACTCGAGGACTGTTGGAGAAACGGTCCAGGTGGGTACATATGTTAGCTGGTTGAGTCCGCAATGCTGTCATCGAAGCCAATGGCTCCTATTTTGAAGAGACAAAAATTTTGTCTTTGCAGTACTTCATATGCATAACTTCCATGCCCAAAGGCCTTTTACTATAAGGTGAATAACAGCTAAAATAGAGACAAATGCATTAAGAGCAGGTGTGTCCATACTTTTGACTGGTGCTGCATGTGTCAGCATCTCCCATGGAGAGCAAGATGGGAGAGACAAAAAACAGTCGTCAAACTGCCCCAGTATTTAGGTATTTTTTTGCTGGAGTTACATTTATCTGATATTATATAGGAGATAACGACGTCATACTGATTTGAAGTTGGCTTATTTCACTCGCGCCGTTTGCTCGTGGTCATTATCCGGCATGTTGACGGTTTGCTGTGATCGGCCGGCTTTGGGCGCCGTGCCGCTCTGTCTGCAGGGGTCGTCTCCACCGTGGTTCCAGACTCGCCACACAAGCTCTTTGTCGGAGGCCTGCCCAACTATCTCAGAGAGAGATGGAATACCGCTTTTGTCAAATTGACAGGTCGGGTCAAAGGTCACGTTCAAAAGTTCAGTGGGCGGAGCTTATGTTGTAGTGGGTTGAGCTTGGTTGTGTAACTGACGCAATAGCATATGGATTTAATTATTTATTTAAATATTTTTTTTTGTCTTCTTCCCCGGGGGTTGGTTGTGTAACTGCTGCAATGGTATTTGTATTTAATTATTTATTTATTATTTTAAATGATTGTGGCTTAGGGGGCCTGGGTTGGTTGTGTTAGTGCTGCAATGGTATTTGGATTTAATTATTTATTATTTTAAATGCTTATTTTAAATGTTTATTATTTTAAAATGATATTGAGGAGAGTGCTTATGAGTGTGTATTATTTTAAAAATGATATTGATGAGAGTGCTTATGAGCGTGTGTTATTTGAATAAGTTATTATTATTATTATTTTGTGGTGCGCGGGCGGGAGTGAGCGTGGCTGGGTTACCTGATGGAGCGCGAGCGTACGGTGTGCGGTAGCGTGGTAAGGTCCCCGGGCTTCGGAGAATCAGCAAAGGACTTATTCACATACTGGTGCGGTAGCGCGGAAAGGTCCGCACGGCTTTGGATAATCCTCGGAGAGAGCGATGCGGGAGAGCTGAGAGGCGTGCTGCTGCGCGAGTCTGAGAGAAACTGTGAGAGACTGTGGGATAAAATGGTAAAGTTGGAGCAAAGAATGAGAGGAGGAGGTGCAGGGTCTATCGTCCAATAAAAACGCTCGGCGCTAGTTTTGACCGTGTGTTTTTTCCTCACGCAAGCGTTTGTATCACATCGGCGTATGGCGCCAATTTGTAAAGGTCATAAGTCGAGACATACATCGAGTCTGTCAATTTGTCCGCCAGTAAATTCTGCAGGGCCGTGCCACCTGGCCATCGAGGCGCCCCCCTACCCGGCCACGCGGGTCATACATCGAGTCTGACACTTTTGCCCTCCAGTAAATTCTGTTTAAAGTTTTGTTTTCACATACGTCCCAAATTACAGATAATTTTCTTACACAGGCACGAGTAGCATCATCAAGGCCGTACCACCTGGTCATACATCAAGTCTGACAATTTCCCCGCCAGTAAATTCTGTTTATAGTTTTGTTTGTCATACATGACCCTGCAGATATGGGGTGACAGAGACAATTAAATTGTATTGCGGCGAGCGGGGGGGCCTATTCCTCCTAGGGCAGAGGCACAAGTATCTTCGAGGTCTTACCCTTCCTGCCAGCCAAAGAGGTTCATCCAGGCCTTACCCGGTGAGTATATTATTTCTTTTATTCGCGTGATAAAAATGCTAATTAATTAAATTAAATTAAATTAAATTACAAATAACATTCTAATAATAGGTATTCTCTGTTTTTTCTATGTACAAGAGAGAGAGACTGCGCTGACCGGTCAAGAGAAAATCTACAAGAGACCTGAATCAGCAGTGTTATAAAGCACATAGCCAACGCTAATTAATAAAGAATTTAAGCATAATAGCCCAGACGTACCATGGCCTATAGCTGGTAGAAACGGAGCTATCCTACGGCCTACAAGATAAAAGCATATGGCACCAAATTGGAATCAGTAGTCTTTAAAAGAATAAATGGACTAGCAACTGTCTCTGGGGGAGCAGCCCCGGTTAGGTACTATTAAGCAGCATTTAGTGACATGCATCAAAACACATTTTTTAAAACTTTGACAGAATAAAGTCTTAGTTATTTTAATAAATATGTTTTTCAGTAAATGTTTATTCACGCGCATGCGGACAAACACACACCCCGGAGGTCAAACTAAAAAAAAGTTGATACAAACTACAGTTGTATCGGACACGCACACAAAAACACGAGAGTTTGCTCAATCAAAAAACACCAAACATATATAGTTCACGTTTTTTATTAAAATGTATAAGGATTGTTTTCTTATAGCGAAATTTTAAATTAATATGAGTGGGATATAAGTCATTTAGGCAACAGGATTTGAGGAAGAACCTAAATAGCAGCTAGAAATGACCGACCAGGCAGGCAGAAGTCTGCTTTTCTTATCTCACAAGTCATGGAAGGGTGGGAGGGGGGCCACATAAGTGTAGGGTAGGAACTGTGGAATCAGGCAGGGGTGCAAGAATTTAGGATATAGTCTTGTTATTTTAAAGAAGGTGTACATGATTATTTAATTACATTTAATAGGAACCAGTAAGCTGCATTTAGCACCATGCTGCAAATACACATAAAAAAAAACTTTAAAGAATAAGGTCTTAGTTATTTTAATAAAGACATCCTACAAGGTACCCACGGCCCCAGCTTATATAATCTACAAGCTTGATCTGAGATGCTTGCTGGAGTACAATGCTAAGTTGACAACGGTAACGGAGCTGCATATTGTTTGATAGTTATGAAACATAGTTCAAATTCAACAGTGTCAGCAGTCATCCACTATGCAGGGAGACTACAGATTGACTATAACGACCCCATTTATCTGCTGGAATTATTTAAAAAAAAAAATTGACATAATAAAGCCTTAGTTATTTTAATAAATATGTTTTTTCAGTAAATGTATATTCATGCTCATGTGCACAAACACACACACACACACACACACACACACACACACACACTGGTGGTCAGGGGCTTTAGAGTTTAACTTTAGGTCTGTGAAAGTATAGGACCGCTAACTTAGTCGTTCATGAGTCTTATTGTGAAAAACCACACAAAATAGACTTGTAAATTTTAAAGAAAAGACATTAACAGCTTTTGTTAATGTTTACATGTATAAAAACTTTAGATGTGTTTGTAAAACAGTCAAACAAAAATGTGTTATTTTAAAGTAGTATAAAATATAACCTTAACTTTGGACGCAAGATGAACAACCTACACACACACACATAGACACACACACACACACACACACACACACACACACACACACACACACACACACACACACACACACAGCAAAACCCCAAGCATGCGCACAAGCGCACAACCAAAGGTTGGGAAGTGTGCTTTTCCTTATCTCACAAGTCATGGAAGGGGGGGATGGGGGACACATAAGTGGGGGGTAGGAACTGTGGAATCAGGCAAGGGTGTAAGAATTTAGGATATAGTCTTGTTATTTTAAAGAAGGTGTACATGATTATTTAATTATATTTAATAGCAACCAGTAAGCTGCATTTACACATTAAATGCAAAAACACTTAAAAACTTTAAAGAATGGTAATATAACTTGACCATAGTTTTTAGTTACACAAATGTTTTAAAATGTAACATGAAAGTTTTTCAAAGTAAGATGTACAAATGTTTTAAAATGTGACATGAAAGTTTTTCAAAGTAAGATGTACAAGTATTTTAAAATGTAACATGAAAGTTTTTCAAAGTAAGATGTACAAATGTTTTAAAATGTAACATTAAAGTTTTTCAAAGTAAGATGTACAACTGTTTTAAGACATTACATGAAAGTTTTTCAAAGTAAGATGTACAGATGTTTTAAGATGTAAGATGTTTGGGTGTTTTACAAAAACATTTTGTTATGTGTTTGCAGCCCAAACGTATTTTTAAAATGTACAAAGTTTTATGCATTCATTTTGTGAATTAGTTTTGAAATCTAATATGAACATGGCTTTTATTTTACAAAAGCAAAGTTGTAAAAATTTTGTAGGGTTTTTATCAAAGGAGATTTTGTTAATGTAACATAAAGTTTTTTTATTTTCAAAGTTGCACAAGTGTTTCAAAATGTATCATGTATACGTGTGTTGTATTTTTCAAGCTTGTACAAAAATGTTTATGCACATTTATCAAATGAGTTTTTAAAATGTACCATGACCGGGTGTTTTATTATTCAAAATAAAAGTTGTACATATGTTTTGTTATATGTATGCACCACGGTTGTGTTTTTAAAATGTACTAATTTTGTGAGGTGGTGGGAATAAAGCATATTTAAAGGGGTACCTCTCATGGAATCTACCAATCTTTACCAGCTGATGAACCCTGAGCCACACGGGGACTGGGGGTTTTAACCGTGAGACTCGACACCTAGGCATTAGATCCTTATGTCAACAATGGTCCCCATGCATGTACCCAGTGTAGGGTCAGGTCCAGAGAAAGCTGTAACTACGAGTGCACCTGGTTAACAGCATTTAATTTATAACAGTACGAGCTAGAAAAATGCATTTAGCAGTCGCATTAAAACACGTTAAAGACTTTAAAGAATAAAGCCTTAGTTATTTTTTAATAAAGATGGCTTTTCAGTAAATGTTGACTTTCCTACAAGGTGACCCCCGAGGCCTATGCTTATAGCATCCGGGTGCCTGATTTGAGATGCTTACTGAGGATGCCATGTTAACACCGGTAACTGAGCTGCACCATGTGTCACACTTAATGAAACTTAGTCCTAATTCAACAGAACCAGTCGTCATCCACTTTGCAGTGAGATTTCTGAGCGAAAAGTGAGCAAAGTTTCATTTTCTTACTTTACCACCTATCGGTTAGTAAGGGAAATGGAGGCGGTAATATGTCGGACACGTCAATGGCACTGAGCGCGAGGGAGTGTGCGGTGTGGCGCGAGCTGCTAGCTGATGTAACGCTGCGAACAGTGGGGCTCTTACGTTTTTAAGATGCGGCTAACTATCCCCGAGACACTTTAGCCAGGTTCGTGTATATTTGCTCTTAATGCTGCGGTCAATGCCAGGAGGGAGCTGGCTAGCAATAACATCTTTAGCTGGTCTTAAAGCTTGCTGTATTTTTCATTCAGTAAATACACGGTTTAGAAGAAAACCTAATCGACATTTAAATAAATAAAAAATAAACGTACAAAACTATTGAAATCCACAAGAAGCATGTGCATATTTTTCTGGTTTGCATGTTATGTGTGGTTGTCTAAGCACCGTCGGCCTAGTGTTTGATAGGTGATGGAGAAGCATACGGTCGTAAACTGCATGCGCTTATGCCAACAGGTGTTTAACATACAAACATAGACGCTTTTCTCTAACGTAAAACATTTAAAGGCTCATTCTGTTTTGTCGACATTCTTTAATTTTATTCAAGTAGCCTCTAATCACCTTACACTTGTTCTATTTTACTGTAGAGTATTTTAAAACAATGTCACTGAAATGTCACCACATGTCAAAGCTAACAAGGTAACATGATTGTATCAGCGGAACAAAAAGCCGTCGCCTGGATATGTATAGACAGATCATGTATTGCTCAGCAAATCGACAGCATTTTGAAATCTATTTGTATCTAGACAAATATATTGGGAATGAAGCGTCGCGTTTTAAGAGGCAGACATTGAGGCCGAATTTAAGTTGGTCACAAATGTATTTTTCTTCTGCAGCTAGAAGCGTCGTCTGAGCCTGATTTTAACTGGCATGTCGGTGTGGGATTCTTATAGTAGAAGTTATGTGAATTGCGGTACTCTGAAATTAAGTGATATGTGTATTAGAATCGTGAAGTGTCATCTTCCTTTTGTTTTAGCTTCCCCCTAGGCATTTTTATGAACTGTATTGCAATATCAGACAGTGTGTCATGAATTTCTGAAGGCATGTTATATATGACCGTTCCTTGGATACGTCTCTTGTACAGTAGTTACAGTTTGTCAGGACAAGACTGTTTGCCTAATGTGACATGGTGAACAAGTCCTGTGATTAAAACATGTCTGCTGCTTAAAACATTGTGTTGTATGATGAAGGTTTCTTGCCGGTACATGTTGAATTACATTAGAATATTCAAGTATTATTTTTTAAATCATTTAATGAAATAGGTATTTATCTCATTATTGATGATGCCTGTGGTCCACCTGTATGACAAGTAACCTGTCCCGGACAGAGGTTTCTTCAAGGCCTGTTGTAGGAACCCCATGGTGTAGCATTATGAGAAAGTATACAGGGAGTAGTACAAATGAGCAGTCGCCCTGCCCCTCTTTTACTCATTTTGGATGCTTAAATTACTAAATTGTGTCTTTAATGCTATTCTGTATGATTCTATGGTCTGAGTGAGTCTCCAGTACTACATGAATGGTAAACTTAAAAACTCTACTTCTCTTAGCTTAATAATATTTTCTTTCTTGAGTTGAATTAGTTTGTGTCTAATTTTCATTTTATTGATTTTCTGCACACTTGGATTATTTATTTGCCCCCCTTGTCTTAAAGGCTAGAGGGGGTCTGTGCTTGTGACCTGGCAATTATTTTCGGCGTTTGTCACTAAACTTGCAATATAAAATTTGAAGACAGGTCTGTGACCTGTGCTTGCAACAAAAAACGTCTAAGTGGTAGTAGGCAAAGCACAGCACTGCCTATACTTTCTGAAAAGGCTAATCTTTTATGGCACAGACAGGAAAAGGTGATGATCCACTAGCAGCTCCAAGACGAAAATGGGGTTTATTAAAGAAAAACAGAGCACCCTGGGGTAAAATACTAAACAAAAAGGCCGTGAGGGGTCCGAAACTAGCTGGGAGAAATAAGATTGAACTAAAGAAATCATTAAGTAACACAACTAAGGAACTAGGCTAAACAGAGAGCAGGACTAAAAAACCAAGCACACAGTTCACAACTAACACTGACCACAGACAGACGGATGGACAAACGAATGCATGTGCCACACACACACACACACACACACACACACACACACACACACACACACACACACACACACACACACACTGTGAAATGACTGGTTGGTTTTTTAGTCCTGCTCTCTGTTTAGCCTAGTTCCTTAGTTGTGTTACTTAATGATTTCTTTAGTTCAATCTTATTTCTCCCAGCTAGTTTCGGACCCCTCACGGCCTTTTTGTTTAGTATTTTACCCCAGGGTGCTCTGTTTTTCTTTAATAAACCCCATTTTCGTCTTGGAGCTGCTAGTGGATCATCACCTTTTCCTGTCTGTGCCATAAAAGATTAGCCTTTTCAGAAAGTATAGGCAGTGCTGTGCTTTGCCTACTACCACTTAGACGTTTTTTGTTGCAAGCACAGGTCACAGACCTGTCTTCAAATTTTATATTGCAAGTTTAGTGACAAACGCCGAAAATAATTGCCAGGTCACAAGCACAGACCCCCTCTAGCCTTTAAGACAAGGGGGGCAAATAAATAATCCAAGTGTGCAGAAAATCAATAAAATGAAAATTAGACACAAACTAATTCAACTCAAGAAAGAAAATATTATTAAGCTAAGAGAAGTAGAGTTTTTAAGTTTACCATTCATGTAGTACTGGAGACTCACTCAGACCATAGAATCATACAGAATAGCATTAAAGACACAATTTAGTAATTTAAGCATCCAAAATGAGTAAAAGAGGGGCAGGGCGACTGCTCATTTGTACTACTCCCTGTATACTTTCTCATAATGCTACACCATGGGGTTCCTACAACAGGCCTTGAAGAAACCTCTGTCCGGGACAGGTTACTTGTCATACAGGTGGACCACAGGCATCATCAATAATGAGATAAATACCTATTTCATTAAATGATTTAAAAAATAATACTTGAATATTCTAATGTAATTCAACATGTACCGGCAAGAAACCTTCATCATACAACACAATGTTTTAAGCAGCAGACATGTTTTAATCACAGGACTTGTTCACCATGTCACATTAGGCAAACAGTCTTGTCCTGACAAACTGTAACTACTGTACAAGAGACGTATCCAAGGAACGGTCATATATAACATGCCTTCAGAAATTCATGACACACTGTCTGATATTGCAATACAGTTCATAAAAATGCCTAGGGGGAAGCTAAAACAAAAGGAAGATGACACTTCACGATTCTAATACACATATCACTTAATTTCAGAGTACCGCAATTCACATAACTTCTACTATAAGAATCCCACACCGACATGCCAGTTAAAATCAGGCTCAGACGACGCTTCTAGCTGCAGAAGAAAAATACATTTGTGACCAACTTAAATTCGGCCTCAATGTCTGCCTCTTAAAACGCGACGCTTCATTCCCAATATATTTGTCTAGATACAAATAGATTTCAAAATGCTGTCGATTTGCTGAGCAATACATGATCTGTCTATACATATCCAGGCGACGGCTTTTTGTTCCGCTGATACAATCATGTTACCTTGTTAGCTTTGACATGTGGTGACATTTCAGTGACATTGTTTTAAAATACTCTACAGTAAAATAGAACAAGTGTAAGGTGATTAGAGGCTACTTGAATAAAATTAAAGAATGTCGACAAAACAGAATGAGCCTTTAAATGTTTTACGTTAGAGAAAAGCGTCTATGTTTGTATGTTAAACACCTGTTGGCATAAGCGCATGCAGTTTACGACCGTATGCTTCTCCATCACCTATCAAACACTAGGCCGACGGTGCTTAGACAACCACACATAACATGCAAACCAGAAAAATATGCACATGCTTCTTGTGGATTTCAATAGTTTTGTACGTTTATTTTTTATTTATTTAAATGTCGATTAGGTTTTCTTCTAAACCGTGTATTTACTGAATGAAAAATACAGCAAGCTTTAAGACCAGCTAAAGATGTTATTGCTAGCCAGCTCCCTCCTGGCATTGACCGCAGCATTAAGAGCAAATATACACGAACCTGGCTAAAGTGTCTCGGGGATAGTTAGCCGCATCTTAAAAACGTAAGAGCCCCACTGTTCGCAGCGTTACATCAGCTAGCAGCTCGCGCCACACCGCACACTCCCTCGCGCTCAGTGCCATTGACGTGTCCGACATATTACCGCCTCCATTTCCCTTACTAACCGATAGGTGGTAAAGTAAGAAAATGAAACTTTGCTCACTTTTCGCTCAGAAATCTCACTGCAAAGTGGATGACGACTGGTTCTGTTGAATTAGGACTAAGTTTCATTAAGTGTGACACATGGTGCAGCTCAGTTACCGGTGTTAACATGGCATCCTCAGTAAGCATCTCAAATCAGGCACCCGGATGCTATAAGCATAGGCCTCGGGGGTCACCTTGTAGGAAAGTCAACATTTACTGAAAAGCCATCTTTATTAAAAAATAACTAAGGCTTTATTCTTTAAAGTCTTTAACGTGTTTTAATGCGACTGCTAAATGCATTTTTCTAGCTCGTACTGTTATAAATTAAATGCTGTTAACCAGGTGCACTCGTAGTTACAGCTTTCTCTGGACCTGACCCTACACTGGGTACATGCATGGGGACCATTGTTGACATAAGGATCTAATGCCTAGGTGTCGAGTCTCACGGTTAAAACCCCCAGTCCCCGTGTGGCTCAGGGTTCATCAGCTGGTAAAGATTGGTAGATTCCATGAGAGGTACCCCTTTAAATATGCTTTATTCCCACCACCTCACAAAATTAGTACATTTTAAAAACACAACCGTGGTGCATACATATAACAAAACATATGTACAACTTTTATTTTGAATAATAAAACACCCGGTCATGGTACATTTTAAAAACTCATTTGATAAATGTGCATAAACATTTTTGTACAAGCTTGAAAAATACAACACACGTATACATGATACATTTTGAAACACTTGTGCAACTTTGAAAATAAAAAAACTTTATGTTACATTAACAAAATCTCCTTTGATAAAAACCCTACAAAATTTTTACAACTTTGCTTTTGTAAAATAAAAGCCATGTTCATATTAGATTTCAAAACTAATTCACAAAATGAATGCATAAAACTTTGTACATTTTAAAAATACGTTTGGGCTGCAAACACATAACAAAATGTTTTTGTAAAACACCCAAACATCTTACATCTTAAAACATCTGTACATCTTACTTTGAAAAACTTTCATGTAATGTCTTAAAACAGTTGTACATCTTACTTTGAAAAACTTTAATGTTACATTTTAAAACATTTGTACATCTTACTTTGAAAAACTTTCATGTTACATTTTAAAATACTTGTACATCTTACTTTGAAAAACTTTCATGTCACATTTTAAAACATTTGTACATCTTACTTTGAAAAACTTTCATGTTACATTTTAAAACATTTGTGTAACTAAAAACTATGGTCAAGTTATATTACCATTCTTTAAAGTTTTTAAGTGTTTTTGCATTTAATGTGTAAATGCAGCTTACTGGTTGCTATTAAATATAATTAAATAATCATGTACACCTTCTTTAAAATAACAAGACTATATCCTAAATTCTTACACCCTTGCCTGATTCCACAGTTCCTACCCCCCACTTATGTGTCCCCCATCCCCCCCTTCCATGACTTGTGAGATAAGGAAAAGCACACTTCCCAACCTTTGGTTGTGCGCTTGTGCGCATGCTTGGGGTTTTGCTGTGTGTGTGTGTGTGTGTGTGTGTGTGTGTGTGTGTGTGTGTGTGTGTGTGTGTGTGTGTGTGTGTCTATGTGTGTGTGTGTAGGTTGTTCATCTTGCGTCCAAAGTTAAGGTTATATTTTATACTACTTTAAAATAACACATTTTTGTTTGACTGTTTTACAAACACATCTAAAGTTTTTATACATGTAAACATTAACAAAAGCTGTTAATGTCTTTTCTTTAAAATTTACAAGTCTATTTTGTGTGGTTTTTCACAATAAGACTCATGAACGACTAAGTTAGCGGTCCTATACTTTCACAGACCTAAAGTTAAACTCTAAAGCCCCTGACCACCAGTGTGTGTGTGTGTGTGTGTGTGTGTGTGTGTGTGTTTGTGCACATGAGCATGAATATACATTTACTGAAAAAACATATTTATTAAAATAACTAAGGCTTTATTATGTCAATTTTTTTTTTTAAATAATTCCAGCAGATAAATGGGGTCGTTATAGTCAATCTGTAGTCTCCCTGCATAGTGGATGACTGCTGACACTGTTGAATTTGAACTATGTTTCATAACTATCAAACAATATGCAGCTCCGTTACCGTTGTCAACTTAGCATTGTACTCCAGCAAGCATCTCAGATCAAGCTTGTAGATTATATAAGCTGGGGCCGTGGGTACCTTGTAGGATGTCTTTATTAAAATAACTAAGACCTTATTCTTTAAAGTTTTTTTTTATGTGTATTTGCAGCATGGTGCTAAATGCAGCTTACTGGTTCCTATTAAATGTAATTAAATAATCATGTACACCTTCTTTAAAATAACAAGACTATATCCTAAATTCTTGCACCCCTGCCTGATTCCACAGTTCCTACCCTACACTTATGTGGCCCCCCTCCCACCCTTCCATGACTTGTGAGATAAGAAAAGCAGACTTCTGCCTGCCTGGTCGGTCATTTCTAGCTGCTATTTAGGTTCTTCCTCAAATCCTGTTGCCTAAATGACTTATATCCCACTCATATTAATTTAAATCAAAACAATCCTTATACATTTTAATAAAAAACGTGAACTATATATGTTTGGTGTTTTTTGATTGAGCAAACTCTTTTGTGTTTTTGTGTGCGTGTCCGATACAACTGTAGTTTGTATCAACTTTTTTTTAGTTTGACCTCCGGGGTGTGTGTTTGTCCGCATGCGCGTGAATAAACATTTACTGAAAAACGTATTTATTAAAATAACTAAGACTTTATTCTGTCAAAGTTTTAAAAAATGTGTTTTGATGCATGTCACTAAATGCTGCTTAATAGTACCTAACCGGGGCTGCTCCCCCAGAGACAGTTGCTAGTCCATTTATTCTTTTAAAGACTACTGATTCCAATTTGGTGCCATATGCTTTTATCTTGTAGGCCGTAGGATAGCTCCGTTTCTACCAGCTATAGGCCATGGTACGTCTGGGCTATTATGCTTAAATTCTTTATTAATTAGCGTTGGCTATGTGCTTTATAACACTGCTGATTCAGGTCTCTTGTAGATTTTCTCTTGACCGGTCAGCGCAGTCTCTCTCTCTTGTACATAGAAAAAACAGAGAATACCTATTATTAGAATGTTATTTTTAATTTAATTTAATTTAATTTAATTAATTAGCATTTTTATCACGCGAATAAAAGAAATAATATACTCACCGGGTAAGGCCTGGATGAACCTCTTTGGCTGGCAGGAAGGGTAAGACCTCGAAGATACTTGTGCCTCTGCCCTAGGAGGAATAGGCCCCCCCGCTCGCCGCAATACAATTTAATTGTCTCTGTCACCCCATATCTGCACGGTCATGTATGACAAACAAAACTATAAACAGAATTTACTGGCGGGGAAATTGTCAGACTTGATGTATGACCAGGTGGTACGGCCTTGATGATGCTACTCGTGCCTGTGTAAGAAAATTATCTGTAATTTGGGACGTATGTGAAAACAAAACTTTAAACAGAATTTACTGGAGGGGAAAAGTGTCAGACTCGATGTATGGCCCGCGTGGCCGGGTAGGGGGGCGCCTCGATGGTCAGGTGGCACGGCCCTGCAGAATTTACTGGCGGACAAATTGACAGACTCGATGTATGTCTCGACTTATGACCTTTACAAATTGGCGCCATACGCCGATGTGATACAAACGCTTGCGTGAGGAAAAAACACACGGTCAAAACTAGCGCCGAGCGTTTTTATTGGACGATAGACCCTGCACCTCCTCCTCTCATTCTTTGCTCCAACTTTACCATTTTATCCCACAGTCTCTCACAGTTTCTCTCAGACTCGCGCAGCAGCACGCCTCTCAGCTCTCCCGCATCGCTCTCTCCGAGGATTATCCAAAGCCGTGCGGACCTTTCCGCGCTACCGCACCAGTATGTGAATAAGTCCTTTGCTGATTCTCCGAAGCCCGGGGACCTTACCACGCTACCGCACACCGTACGCTCGCGCTCCATCAGGTAACCCACCCCCCCGCTCACTCCCGCCCGCGCACCACAAAATAATAATAATAATAACTTATTCAAATAACACACGCTCATAAGCACTCTCATCAATATCATTTTTAAAATAATACACACTCATAAGCACTCTCCTCAATATCATTTTAAAATAATAAACATTTAAAATAAGCATTTAAAATAATAAATAATTAAATCCAAATACCATTGCAGCACTAACACAACCAACCCAGGCCCCCTAAGCCACAATCATTTAAAATAATAAATAAATAATTAAATACAAATACCATTGCAGCAGTTACACAACCAACCCCCCGGGGAAGAAGACAAAAAAAAATATTTAAATAAATAATTAAATCCATATGCTATTGCGTCAGTTACACAACCAAGCTCAACCCACTACAACATAAGCTCCGCCCACTGAACTTTTGAACGTGACCTTTGACCCGACCTGTCAATTTGACAAAAGCGGTATTCCATCTCTCTCTTATCTCAGTGACGATCAGGTACCCCGCCCTCAGTCTCTGTCGCCGGGGAGCCGACCCACAACCCTCCTGTGTTTCTGTCCCACTGCTGCACGTGGAACTCAAGCAGGCATGCACACACACGCACACGCACGCACGCACGCACGCGCACGCACATACATACATAAAATAAACACTCGTCTCTGTGTAACTGATTAGTAGGAAAAGAAAGCCTGTCAAAGTTACCTCACCGCTTAAAATTCATTACAAGATACTGGGGGGTCAAATGTCAGCATCATGTTTAAAGCTAGCTGCTGAAAATAGCCGCACATTTGAGGTTTTTTTTTTTTTTTTTTAAAGATATTCATGGGATTTATTAAACATTTATTAGACATGTAGGTAATGAGTTGACAGTTACATTACGCTCATTGTTTATCCAGCTGTAAATTATGAAGATATTGAGACCCCGCTAATGTAAAAGGTACGTTTCCCAAAACCTCATGTTATCGACTTGCATAGTTGGAACCATTCAGTTGTTATCTAATGTTGTTAGCAAATAACCTTATTAGCAACAAAGGCTTTGGGAAACGTGCCTTACAGCTGGCGGCTTGCCAAACCAGTCACGTAGCCAGTCCCTGTGCTGCCTGTTGCTGGGTACCCTGGAATATTTGTATATCGGGTTAATTGCTGAGTGTTAGTCGGATGAATCAGCCGCGTCGTTTTGCTGCATGAAAATTTAAAATCGAGTCATCTGCGCGTCACCTAACTGACGAATACCTCCACATTGCCGTACACCTGTGTTTGCCCAATCCCAGTCCTCGGGGAACCGCCGACTGTCCACATTTTCGCTCCCTCCTAGCTCCCAGCCAATCAGGAACACCGAATACCTGGTACAGGTGTGCTGAGAGGAAGCAAAAACGTGGACTGACCGGGGGGGTACCCCCGAGGACTGGGCTGGGAAACACTACCATAGACTGTGCTTGAAATGTGGGGGAGATCGACCAAGTCCCCAAACGCTTCAGTATTCGCAGACGTGCCGTGTCTCACGTCCATGTCCGCACACTGAGAACGATGACTTCACATCCCGTTAACAGCGATGGGGAGCTGCGGAAGAATCGTTCCCTACATTGCTGTGTCGCTCGAAAGGCAGAAAATACTTCGGACCTTTTTCCCGGTGAACGATTATCAGCTTCACTGGAGTTTTCACATCGTGCCCCATGCCCTATTCTGTTATGACGTCAGTGATGGATAATATTACCATAACAACATGCACAGATGAGGTCGTCTTACTCTGAAAGTGTTGAAAGGGTCACATTTTAGACATTTTCTACTTCTCATTAGCATCTTTTATGATTTTTTTTTTTTCTTCCTATATCGCCACCCCACTGAAATCGGCCCATTATAGACATAATCCATACAGGCATTTAATAGTTTACCTATTTATTTTGCAAAAGTTAATCGCAAAACGTTTTGCGTCCACCCCTGCATTGTAACATTTTGAGCTCCGGTGTCCCACTCACTTTAGCCTAAACTGTTAAAAATGGCAAGACTCAGCCCACAAGATAGTGATCGCGGTTTCAGTGAAAGGTAAGTGAGAAGTGCAGTCAGTTTGTTTTTCTTTGATTTTTTTCCTCCTTTTCGGATTGTCATCGTAATCTTTCTTATCCAGTGTGAGTCACATGTAATCCAAGTCAAGAGGAAGGCTGTACCAAAGCAGCACTGGGGGGAGAGAGTTTGAATCCAGCAGAACTGTTAATGTATTTCACGTCAAAGCCAGTAAATGTGCCATAGACAGGTGAAATGGAAACCGCTGCTTGTATCCTGGTGTTTACATTTTTTTTGCAGTCCCTGCTACCGCTTTGATACTTACAGCTCTTTCATTTTTGTTCCCCACTTTGTCCCCAGCTAGGGGCCTGTAAGATCGTTAAGTCTTCGCTCATAATTTGTTCAGTAGTACTGACCTACTGCTGCCATGCCAACATGTAACACAAGGCAAGTAAGACATTCCGTCCCTCGCACGGATATCCTCCCTGTCGACGGCCTGCCCCTGTGGGGGGGCTCTGTCCTGGAGTGCTCTTAAGCATATGGGGTCCTTTTTTTGGGGGTTGAAGGCTGGGGAGAGACTTATTATGCTGATCACAGGGTATAAATTTGATTTTTTTTTTTTTTTTGCCCCTAAGAGAAGGTAGGAGGTAGCGCCCTCTTGTGGCTGCCAGTGTCCCAGGTGACTCCTTTCTGAAGTCAGTGGTTAATGCGGCTTTACAGTAGATTCCTGTAGAATAAGTGAGGAATGATGTTAGCAGAGCTATTTCGTCCTGTTTGGCTTCAAGCCGTGGCCCCTTTAGCAGGACCCTGTGGCGGCTCTTAGCTTTACCTGTGAGTTTATCTCCTGTAGGCTTTGTCCCTCTAATTAACTGCACCAATGTGGTTCTTGGTTTTAAGAACAGGAAGTCAGTGATTCGGCTGGGTTTGTGTTCTGCCGAGTCGCCCCCCCCCCCTCCACATTGTATACATGGAACACTTAACATATAATTAGCTGTTTTTATTTAGTTTTTTTTTTATATACCATCTAGCTTAATTATTGTGGCCCTTAAAATCAGATGCAACTCGGTCCATATTTCAAAATTCGTAGTTGGAATTATCAGAGAACTTGATTAGGAATTCAGTTGTGTTGTATATGCTGTAGGATGGGGGGGGGGAATCTGTGTTATCATTCATTGACAAGAATCAAAATAGTTACTTTTGTACGCTCCCAGTAAGTAAGTCATGCAGAAAGGGCACAGGGGGCTTTGAGCTCTAGTGTTGCACCGTAATGTCGAGCCACTTGTCATAAAGCCATTTTCCTGATGTCTTCACTGTTTCCTCATGTCGTTTTGCAAAGTTTAACATGCTGCTTCTCCCACAGTTAAGATTAGCATTTCTAGCGAGGCGCCGTGCCTGGACTGTCGGGCTAATCGCCCCCCCGCGTCTCCTCCTCTTGCCCAGGTGAAGGAACTCTTGACGTCGTTCGGACCTCTTAAGGCCTTCAACCTTGTGAAGGACAGTGCCACGTCACTGTCTAAGGGTTATGCTTTCTGTGAATACGTGGACATCAGTGCCACTGACCAGGTGCGTGAGGTGGGGCAGCAGCTGGAAGGTCTGGGGTGACTCGGGGCTTCCGGATGGAATTGCTGACGCTTGTGTGGGATGCATCCCGCAGGCCGTGGCTGGACTCAATGGCATGCAGCTCGGAGACAAGAAGCTCATCGTCCAGCGGGCAAGCGTGGGGGCTAAGAATGCCAACGCTGTGAGTATTTGCCCTCGGCTGCCGCCTTTCTGATGTCCTAAACCCAACTTGGTTCCTGGGTGCCTCCCAGGAAGCTTAATGCCCCTATTTCTTGGGTTTATTTGGGTCCATGTAAATTTCTCGCTGTTACTCGAGACGATTGGACGATCAGGGGGTATCTGACACTCTTGTCGCCCCCCGGGACAGACGGCCATCATCGAGACGCCGGTGACGCTGCAGGTTCCAGGGCTGCAGCGGCTGCAGAGCTCCGGCATGCCCACGGAGGTGCTGTGCCTCCTCAACATGGTCATGCCCGAGGAGCTGGTGGACGACGAGGACTACGAGGAGATCCTGGAGGACATCCGGGAGGAGTGTTGCAAGTACGGCAACGTGCGCTCCATCGAGATTCCGCGGCCCGTCGATGGCGTGGAGGTGCCTGGCTGTGGCAAGGTGGGACCCGTACTCTCCTGTACCAGTGGCAAAAAGAAGACCTCTGTAGGCACTAAACACAGGCTCATGGGAGCATTTCTTGCACAAAAGTGTTTTGAAAACGGAATAATTTTTTGTGTAAGAAAAACAATCTGATTGGTTCAGATAGACAGACAATCTGATTGGTTCAGATAGACGACGGACAATCTGATTGGTTCAGATAGACGACGGACAATCTGATTGGTTCAGATAGACGACGGACAATCTGATTGGTTCAGATAGACGACGGACAATCTGATTGGGTCAGATAGACGACGGACAATCTGATTGGGTCAGATAGACGACGGACAATCTGATTGGTTCAGATAGACGACGGACAATCTGATTGGTTCAGATAGACGACGGACAATCTGATTGGTTCAGATAGGCGACGGACAATCTGATTGGTTCAGATAGGCGACGGACAATCTGATTGGTTCAGATAGACGACGGACAATCTGATTGGTTCAGATAGGCGACGGACAATCTGATTGGTTCAGATAGGCGACGGACAATCTGATTGGTTCAGATAGGCGACGGACAATCTGATTGGTTCAGATAGGCGACGGACAATCTGATTGGTTCAGATAGGCGACGGACAATCTGATTGGTTCAGATAGGCGACGGACAATCTGATTGGTTCAGATAGGCGACGGACAATCTGATTGGTTCAGATAGGCGACGGACAATCTGATTGGTTCAGATAGGCGACGGACAATCTGATTGGTTCAGATAGGCGACGGACAATCTGATTGGTTCAGATAGACGACGGACAATCTGATTGGTTCAGATAGGCGACGGACAATCTGATTGGTTCAGATAGGCGACGGACAATCTGATTGGTTCAGATAGGCGACGGACAATCTGATTGGTTCAGATAGGCGAAGGACAATCTGATTGGTTCAGATTGTCCGTCGCCTATCTGAACCAATCAGATTGTCCGTCGCCTATCTGAACCAATCAGATTGTCCGTCGCCTATCTGAACCAATCAGATTGTCCGTCGTCTATCTGAACCAATCAGATTGTCCGTCGTCTATCTGAACCAATCAGATTGTCCGTCGTCTATCTGAACCAATCAGATTGTCCGTCGTCTATCTGAACCAATCAGATTGTCCGTCGCCTATCTGAACCAATCAGGTTGTCCGTCGCCTATCTGAACCAATCAGGTTGTCCGTCGCCTATCTGAACCAATCAGGTTGTCCGTCGCCTATCTGAACCAATCAGGTTGTCCGTCGCCTATCTGAACCAATCAGGTTGTCCGTCGCCTATCTGAACCAATCAGGTTGTCCGTCGCCTATCTGAACCAATCAGATTGTCCGTCGCCTATCTGAACCAATCAGATTGTCCGTCGCCTATCTGAACCAATCAGATTGTCCGTCGCCTATCTGAACCAATCAGATTGTCCGTCGCCTATCTGAACCAATCAGATTGTCCGTCGCCTATCTGAACCAATCAGATTGTCCGTCGCCTATCTGAACCAATCAGATTGTCCGTCGCCTATCTGAACCAATCAGATTGTCCGTCGCCTATCTGAACCAATCAGATTGTCCGTCGCCTATCTGAACCAATCAGATTGTCCGTCGCCTATCTGAACCAATCAGATTGTCCGTCGCCTATCTGAACCAATCAGATTGTCCGTCGCCTATCTGAACCAATCAGATTGTCCGTCGCCTATCTGAACCAATCAGATTGTCCGTCGGCTATCTGAACCAATCAGATTGTCCGTCGTCTATCTGAACCAATCAGATTGTCCGTCGCCTATCTGAACCAATCAGATTGTCCGTCGCCTATCTGAACCAATCAGATTGTCCGTCGCCTATCTGAACCAATCAGATTGTCCGTCGCCTATCTGAACCAATCAGATTGTCCGTCGCCTATCTGAACCAATCAGATTGTCCGTCGCCTATCTGAACCAATCAGATTGTCCGTCGCCTATCTGAACCAATCAGATTGTCCGTCGCCTATCTGAACCAATCAGATTGTCCGTCGCCTATCTGAACCAATCAGATTGTCCGTCGCCTATCTGAACCAATCAGATTGTCCGTCGCCTATCTGAACCAATCAGATTGTCCGTCGCCTATCTGAACCAATCAGATTGTCCGTCGCCTATCTGAACCAATCAGATTGTCCGTCGCCTATCTGAACCAATCAGATTGTCCGTCGCCTATCTGAACCAATCAGATTGTCCGTCGCCTATCTGAACCAATCAGATTGTCCGTCGCCTATCTGAACCAATCAGATTGTCCGTCGCCTATCTGAACCAATCAGATTGTCCGTCGCCTATCTGAACCAATCAGATTGTCCGTCGCCTATCTGAACCAATCAGATTGTCCGTCGCCTATCTGAACCAATCAGATTGTCCGTCGCCTATCTGAACCAATCAGATTGTCCGTCGCCTATCTGAACCAATCAGATTGTCCGTCGCCTATCTGAACCAATCAGATTGTCCGTCGCCTATCTGAACCAATCAGATTGTCCGTCGCCTATCTGAACCAATCAGATTGTCCGTCGCCTATCTGAACCAATCAGATTGTCCGTCGCCTATCTGAACCAATCAGATTGTCCGTCGCCTATCTGAACCAATCAGATTGTCCGTCGCCTATCTGAACCAATCAGATTGTCCGTCGCCTATCTGAACCAATCAGATTGTCCGTCGCCTATCTGAACCAATCAGATTGTCCGTCGCCTATCTGAACCAATCAGATTGTCCGTCGCCTATCTGAACCAATCAGATTGTCCGTCGCCTATCTGAACCAATCAGATTGTCCGTCGCCTATCTGAACCAATCAGATTGTCCGTCGCCTATCTGAACCAATCAGATTGTCCGTCGCCTATCTGAACCAATCAGATTGTCCGTCGTCTATCTGAACCAATCAGATTGTCCGTCGTCTATCTGAACCAATCAGATTGTCCGTCGTCTATCTGAACCAATCAGATTGTCCGTCGTCTATCTGAACCAATCAGATTGTCCGTCGCCTATCTGAACCAATCAGATTGTCCGTCGCCTATCTGAACCAATCAGATTGTCCGTCGCCTATCTGAACCAATCAGATTGTCCGTCGCCTATCTGAACCAATCAGATTGTCCGTCGTCTATCTGAACCAATCAGATTGTCCGTCGTCTATCTGAACCAATCAGATTGTCCGTCGTCTATCTGAACCAATCAGATTGTCCGTCGTCTATCTGAACCAATCAGATTGTCCGTCGTCTATCTGAACCAATCAGATTGTCCGTCGTCTATCTGAACCAATCAGATTGTCTGTCGCCTATCTGAACCAATCAGATTGTCCGTCGCCTATCTGAACCAATCAGATTGTCCGTCGCCTATCTGAACCAATCAGATTGTCCGTCGCCTATCTGAACCAATCAGATTGTCCGTCGCCTATCTGAACCAATCAGATTGTCCGTCGCCTATCTGAACCAATCAGATTGTCCGTCGCCTATCTGAACCAATCAGATTGTCCGTCGTCTATCTGAACCAATCAGATTGTCCGTCGTCTATCTGAACCAATCAGATTGTCCGTCGTCTATCTGAACCAATCAGATTGTCCGTCGTCTATCTGAACCAATCAGATTGTCCGTCGTCTATCTGAACCAATCAGATTGTCCGTCGCCTATCTGAACCAATCAGATTGTCCGTCGCCTATCTGAACCAATCAGATTGTCCGTCGCCTATCTGAACCAATCAGATTGTCCGTCGCCTATCTGAACCAATCAGATTGTCCGTCGCCTATCTGAACCAATCAGATTGTCCGTCGCCTTTCTGAACCAATCAGATTGTCCGTCGCCTATCTGAACCAATCAGATTGTCCGTCGTCTATCTGAACCAATCAGATTGTCCGTCGCCTATCTGAACCAATCAGATTGTCCGTCGCCTATCTGAACCAATCAGATTGTCCGTCGCCTATCTGAACCAATCAGATTGTCCGTCGCCTATCTGAACCAATCAGATTGTCCGTCGCCTATCTGAACCAATCAGATTGTCCGTCGCCTATCTGAACCAATCAGATTGTCCGTCGCCTATCTGAACCAATCAGATTGTCCGTCGCCTATCTGAACCAATCAGATTGTCCGTCGTCTATCTGAACCAATCAGATTGTCCGTCGTCTATCTGAACCAATCAGATTGTCCGTCGTCTATCTGAACCAATCAGATTGTCCGTCGCCTATCTGAACCAATCAGATTGTCCGTCGCCTATCTGAACCAATCAGATTGTCCGTCGCCTATCTGAACCAATCAGATTGTCCGTCGCCTATCTGAACCAATCAGATTGTCCGTCGCCTATCTGAACCAATCAGATTGTCCGTCGCCTATCTGAACCAATCAGATTGTCCGTCGCCTATCTGAACCAATCAGATTGTCCGTCGCCTATCTGAACCAATCAGATTGTCCGTCGCCTATCTGAACCAATCAGATTGTCCGTCGCCTATCTGAACCAATCAGATTGTCCGTCGCCTATCTGAACCAATCAGATTGTCCGTCGCCTATCTGAACCAATCAGATTGTCCGTCGCCTATCTGAACCAATCAGATTGTCCGTCGCCTATCTGAACCAATCAGATTGTCCGTCGCCTATCTGAACCAATCAGATTGTCCGTCGCCTATCTGAACCAATCAGATTGTCCGTCGTCTATCTGAACCAATCAGATTGTCCGTCGTCTATCTGAACCAATCAGATTGTCCGTCGTCTATCTGAACCAAT
Source organism: Brienomyrus brachyistius (assembly GCF_023856365.1). NCBI lineage: Eukaryota > Metazoa > Chordata > Actinopteri > Osteoglossiformes > Mormyridae > Brienomyrus > Brienomyrus brachyistius. The sequence continues at coordinate 622,814 of NW_026042352.1, read as the reverse complement.
CAGATTGTCCGTCGCCTATCTGAACCAATCAGATTGTCCGTCGCCTATCTGAACCAATCAGATTGTCCGTCGCCTATCTGAACCAATCAGATTGTCCGTCGCCTATCTGAACCAATCAGATTGTCCGTCGCCTATCTGAACCAATCAGATTGTCCGTCGCCTATCTGAACCAATCAGATTGTCCGTCGCCTATCTGAACCAATCAGATTGTCCGTCGCCTATCTGAACCAATCAGATTGTCCGTCGCCTATCTGAACCAATCAGATTGTCCGTCGCCTATCTGAGACGGACAATCTGATTGGTTCAGATAGATTGTCACACAACCTGGGTGACATGCCTTGCCTGCTCACCCAGTTTTAGTGCACCTTAGTTATCCATACTGACCATCTAGTCTCGATACACCCATAAATATATATACTGAACAAAAATATAAACGCAACACTCTTGTTTCTGCTCCCATTTTTCATGGCACATTCCAGGGTGGCCTTTTATTGTGGGCAGTATAAGGTACACTTGTGCACTACCCATGATGTCAGATCAGCATCTTGATGTGGCACACCTGTGAGGTGGGATGGATTATCTCAGCAAAGCAGAAGTGCTCACTATCACACATTTAGACTGATTTGTGAGAAATGTTTGAGAGAAATGGTAATATTGTGTATCTGGAATGAATTGTAGATCTTTAAGTCCATCTCATGAAAAATGGGAGCAAAAACAAAAGTGTTGCGTTTATATTTTTGTTCAGTGTATGTATATGTATACATATAGTTTTTTTTGTGTTTGTGAAAACGGGTCTTTAATCGGGGAAACGGAGCGGGTAGAGCAGGACGGAACGCAGGCATTGACAAACTACAATGACGGACAGGGCAAACAGGTAAGACCAGGACTTAAAATAGGTCATGACTAATCAAAGTAATCGGGCAAAGCAGGAGACGATCAGGGAAGCACACGTGGGTAATCAGGGGGCGTGGCACACACGAGGAGCGGACAAGCCGGGCATATATGTATATCTATATAAAACCTCATTAATGAGGGACAGGGAACAGAACGGACAGACAGAACTGGCACAGGGGAAGGAGCCAGGACAAGACTTGACATAAGACAGGAAAGGCAGAGAAACAGATCAGAAAGGGGGACACGGAGGGAACAGGCAGGACAAAAGGACCGGGAGTGAACGAAGGGAACATCGGGGAAAGAGGAGCAGAAGCCAGAGGGACGAGGGACAAAGAGAGGAGGGACAGAGACAGGAGGAACAAAGCGAGGGGGAGCAGAGGCAGGAGGGACAAAGACGGGAGGCCAGGGAGAGAAGGAGGGGGAACCAAGAGGAGCCCGAGGGAGACCCAGCGGGCGACGGGAGGCAGCCGGAAGGGCTGCAGGCGGCCGGGAGGCCGGAGCCGGAGGGGCCGAGGAGACGGGGTGAGGGACAGACGCAGGGACGAAGGAGGGAGTCGGAGGGGAGACCAGGGAAGGGGACGAAGGAGCTGGAAGGGACCCTGGCGAGGGCAAGGAGAGAGGGGGAGCCGCAGCAGACGGCGACGTCCTCCGACACGCCAGAGCGGGAGGACCAGCAGGCGAATGAGGAGCCGCCGTCGGGGGGCCCGCAGGCAACCGATAAGACGCCGGAGGAGGGACCGAGGCAGGGCGACGAGGCCGCGGAGGGGGACCCGCAGACGACAGCCGACCCGGAGGGCCAGGACCCGCAGGCGCCGACCAAGCCCTAGCGCCGGCGAGGGAGGGCGAGCCAGGGGGCTGGGCGGGTGGGACCCCAGCCGTGCGTCTGTGTCCTCTCCCCTTATGGGACACAGACATAAGGACCCGTGGCCGGGGTCGGGCTCGTCGGGGTGAGGGTACCAGAGTCACAGGGGGAGAAGGGACTGGAGTGGGGCCAGGGACTGGAGCTGCAGGCTGCAGAGGGGGCGCCTGCCCGGGAGCTGCAGGCAGGGAAAGCGCCTCGGACGTGGGCGCGGTAGCTGCAGGCAGCGGAGACGGCTGCTCGGGCTCTGGGGCCGCAGGGGGCACTTATTTTATTATATAAAATAAGTGTCACACAACCGGGGTGACATGCCTTGCCTGCTTGTGGGATGAGGAAGACTCAGGGACTGGAAATGGGATTAAAACTGAAGATGTGCTCATTCCTTTGTGTATTTACAAATTTTCCTTCCGTCAGACATGAGGAGTTTGCTGCTATATTTGGCACTAATAGAGATTCTGATGCTGCTATTTTTATTGTCTATTAGTTTGTTATTATTTACAAGTTCTGTTGTGTTTTTGCATTTTTCTCTTCTGGTTAATTAACTGCTGTCTGATTGCTGTGAAGTATGAGTGTGGTGAGTAAGACTCAGGGACTGGAAGTGGGATTACAACTGAAGATAACATGCTTATTCCTTTTTGTATTGTTTACAAATTTCCTTCCGTCAAACATGAGGAGTTTGCTGCTATATTGTGCACTAACAGAGATTCTGATGCTGCTATTTTTATTGTTTATAAATGTGTTATTGTTTCCAAGTTGAGTATTCAATAAATGCTAAATTGAGAAATTTTGTGTATCGTTTGTTATTATTAGTGTGATATTTTACCATGCAAATAGAGGGGAAAACGTCCAATTATCGGCCAAAAAAAATCAGCAGCATATATCGGCCATCGCCTGACCCTGACTCCTAAATATCGGCATCGGCTATTGAAAAACCCATATCGGTCGACCTCTAGTAACAGTACATTCTGTCCAATTCATCCATCGAGTTAAGTCACACACCCACTTGAGGGGGCACTCCGGCAGACGTGAGGATGGGGATGTTCTTTCCGCTATAACATCCACTGCAGAAGTACATCTCGCTCCTGTTCACAGGGCTTACTTCAATGATGAAGCAGGGCTGGTTGTCTGGACAAGTGAAGTTGTCCTGCTGCTGGGTCTCGGTGCCGTTTTTCCACCTAAGCTTGAAGGTGGAAATGTGTTCCAACTTGGTCCCTGGGACTGCAGCATAGCCAAACATCGCGAGCAGCGTCGGCCACACCCACCACCAGAACCATCACACCGTCCTATACACATAAAGAAGAACTAAAACATAGAGTGTTGTGACAATCTATGCGTTAATGTTTGGCAGCATAGGTGATTCGTTAAAATTATACCGAAGAATGGAAAATGTGATATTTAGAATATTTTTTGCCATTTAGTAGCTAATTTAAGCACTTACCCAATGCCTCAATTTGTTTTAGGTCAGTAATGTCTGAGCCAAAAGAATGAATGTATGAATTTAATACAATTCACCCACTCCCACCCACACACAAATCTGAAATTCAATTTATTAAGACACTTCTTAAACATTAGTGCATTAACAAAAAAGGAAAATCTTAAGAGATTCAGTAGGATTTTCTATGTTAGACTTAAGTTAATAGTTCAATAGTTTTTATATATTTCAGTATACCAATTTGACTTTAATGTTGAAACAGATGCTAAAACATGGAATAATTTCATGACTAGAGAAACATGTTATTCACAAACACTAGCAAAGGTAGCTTATAGTTAAACTTACTTAAGTCAGCAAGTCAGGCTACAGTGTGTAAGAATTGTCGTAAACGATAATTTGTCTCAGTCTTACATGACAGAATAAGTAAACAGAAAATATAAAATGGCTGAAACAGCATCATTAACGCCAGCTACAGTAGAGGCGCAGAAAAGGTGTCATGACTGAAGTATTCCCAAACTTTGGAAGACCGCATGCGAGCCTTTTTTGCCGCGTGTTTCTCCAGAGGCTCCGGAGCTCCGCTGGTTGACGCAGCCAAGTTGGCTCATGTGCAGGGGGACAAGTGGCAAATTTCTTTTTTGCAGGGTGGTAGGTGATGTCTCATTAATATTTCTGAGAGAAGTGCTACATGATTGGCCAGTGCATGCCTTACAAAATGGTGCGGCACTGCATCCAAGCCTGCGGCACTCAGAGTCACAAATACAGTGGAAACCATTTGTAGTAATTACGTCTGTCTGGCTGATTTCCAACTAATTGATATTTGTATATTTATTACATGAATATAAGGTAATATAAGGTAATAGAAGAGGTATTTAATGGTTTTCCGTCTGAGGAATTTGCAAAAAACTGCAGTGCATGATGGGTCGGATCTAAAGGCTGCCTAACGTCCTCATCTGTAGGACGACTTACATCAAGACTAGGAAGGTGCATAATGTTCATGCCTGGTTGCGTTTGTTGGTCCAGAAAGTAATTCAATTTCGCCATGTAGGTTACGTTCTTAAAAACTGCTTGGAATATAGCCCGATTATATGCTGTGGGCCTTTTAATTTCTTTGTTTACCAGGTAGGCTACCTTCTTTAAACTGCGTTTTGTTAGACTACATATTTAGGGAGGTCTTTATAAATTTATTGTAGTCTTTATAAATATATACATAGTTTAGCCTAACCCAGCCACTTAAGGGAGCAAGCCAGCTCAACTAGGTGTCGGTCCCAAGCCCGGATTAATGGGGAGGGTTGGCGTCAAGAAATAAAGAGACTGTATCTTCACTGCATGACTGATGTCAAAATGTGTGAAATATGTGGTTGTATAAATAAATTCATTAAAGTAGGTTAATGATTCTGTGCTGTCTAAATTGTATAGAAAATTTCTACATATAGCCAAACAAATCTCCTCCTGTTTGAAAAGGCATAGAAAAAGCAATTTAGCCACTAAAACTTTACAGTTTTTGTGAGGGACAGTCGAATTCTCTCGTTAAGTTTTTTGTGATCCTGCACCTACACTTTGCCGGCCCCAGGAGGATGGGCTCCCCCTTTGAGTTTGGTCCCTCCCAAGGTTTCTTCCTTCTTGGGAGTTTTTCCATGCTATCGGCGCCTATGGCTTACTCACTGGGGGCTTTGGGTGGGCATGATATAAAGCAAAGCATTTTCCCTTCCAGTTTCCTCCTCTGGTCCACATTGCAGGACCATCAGCCATCAGAAACAGCCCAGACAGTCTCCTTCAGCTTCTTTAGTGTCCTTGGAAGCCAAGGCAGTTTTAGATCTGAGAGGAGGTTTATCAGAAGGACACATATTACGTCGTTTGTCCTGAAATGTAACATGGGGAGGAAAAGTTAAGCGGTTTAGTCAGATTGGAGTCGTTTATTCAGCAGTGGCAGCGCCAGTGACTTAATGCTACAGGTGCTATAGGGGAGTGAGATTATTTAGAGCGGGTGCTTTAGCTTTTCAGCTTATGTAGATGCTGTATAGAAGCACACAGCACGATAAGCTACAGCATGGATAAAATATGATAAAATATGAAATTCTAACGTCTAGCTCACAGAGCCTCTATGTGTACTTTGAAGAAAAAATACACTACAAGTATGCTATAAAAACCGCAAAAATGTCTTACACAATATACAGATTTTACAGATAGTTAAAGAAAAAATGAAACCAATATTTTGGGGGTGCTGTGGGGGTACTATGGTCATTGGAGGAGGAGCTAGAGCCCCCCCCCCAAGCTTTTCCCTGGTGCTGCCACTGTTGTTCAGATTAAAAGTAACCTTGTCATTAATAAACAGTACTCTGATCAAATTTTTGCATGTACAAACACAATCAAAGTTTAACCACATGTTTAGACACAATTCACACACCTGTTACATTTCCATAATGCTAAGACTCTCTACACTTACTTCATCCACTTTCTTGTTTGGTACACAGTCAATTGATGGATGTGTAAGATTATTCCCAGACCGTCTGCTGCAAACTCTACAGTTAATGAATGGCTGCAAAAACACACAGACACACAAAAACAGTATTTAAAGAGTGGTGGGCAATAAATACAGTGAGAGAAGGTGTAGTAAAGATATATCTAAAGATTTAAGGCAGAGCTGCTGGACTGCAGGGTTTAATGACACAGAACAATTTTAGAGGAAAGAGCTTCCAAAGCAGGGTCACCTTAAGGCTATATTATACAAAGCAAGTTCATCTAAAAGTATGAACAACAAATCCCGTTTAACTGAACACTGCTCTGTATTAAAATACTGTCCTCTGATCAAGCTAAGTGGTCCTGTAGTTCACTATTTAAAGAGGTAAATTTAAAGGGTAATTCACACTGCGCATCTACCCTGCTCTGACCAGATTTAATTGCCCTTTCACCACAAAACACCACACTGCCATTTAAGGCTGATTTCAACTGCCTGGTAATCCAGCCTTTAAGCCTGTAAACCTACTAAAATTTGAGAATAAGGTGATGGAACTGGCTGTTTGAGGCCACCTATCTATTTGTTACTTTATTGTTGGCTAACTTTCCTCCGCAGGGCATCAAAAAAGTTAACATGAACCTAAATTAATTTGCTAACTGATATGTCCAATGCTCACAGTCACAGTGACTCTTTACTTACCCTCTTGTCCATGAAAATACAGTCAGCCCGATGGTCTGTTGCAGTTGACTTTGGACATTTTGTTGCTCTCAAGAGAATCTCAATGTCAATGTATTCACTGCTGATCTAAATCACATAAACACGTTATATACAAAATTGCCTACAACTGTTTTAAAGGCAATATAACAAACAATAATCACCCAAAAAATGGCAAACTGTCACAGACTTGACTGCAGCAGATTCAGAGAGAAACTGTGAGAAGGTAAAATTGACCAGGGCTGAGATATACAACCATCACTTTCATTGTGAAGAGACATTAAGCATCATATGCATTGAAATTAAAACATCAAAATCAATGTGATTCTCATTAGTTCAGCTTGCAGATGATGAAAGTTTCACACTTTTGTAAACACTTTCTCAGCAGTTACCTTCGGACGGCCCTGGATGTTATAGAAATTCATGTGCTGACGGGTTCCTTGATGAGCATTTTCGACTGCGAGTTTAATGGCCGTCTTGTAGAGTGCAGGGAGACTGTGGTAATCTTGCTGGGCCTCTGTGGAGATAAGCAGAGCTCCATAAGCCAAAACCAGAACCAGCAGGCGGGTCATCTTCCTCTCAGCTTTGAAGGGAGAAGCAGGACTGAGGACACTGATCTGTGGTCCCCTTATCCAGCACGTCCAGGGGCGTGTCCTTCACCCGAAACAAACAGACCTTTGAACAACATTGGAAAACTCTTCAGGATGAATCGAGGCAGGTGGTCAAGTGGGTTTATTGTTATTTCAGCAATATACACAGTACACAGTGAAAGGAAACATTGTTCCTCCTGGACCACGGTGCAAGACAAAGAAGAAAAACAGAAACAACACAAGATGACACAAGTGCGGGCAAGATAGAACTATACAGAGTGAAAGGAGCACAAACAGAGGGAGAAAGTGCAAGATAAACACAAGAGCAACAATACAATACTACAGGACAAGACAGCGCAGTCAAGAACACAGAGTGCAGCCAGAGCTAACCTGAATAGGGGCATCAAGGTTGCCAGGCAGGCAGAGAAACAGAAAATAGAGGTCTACTTCACATACAACAACCCACAGTGGGTGTGGCAGGGAATACAACACATTACAAACTTCAAAGGCAACAACACCGTCACTGTTAACAGCAACGCCCTTTTAGCAAAGGAGCTAAACAGCTTCTTTGCTCGTCTGGAGGAACACAGAGCAGACATAGCCACACTGCCCCCTCCCCCAATCTCCAGCACTCACAGACTCCCTCTGCAGGAACACCACGCGAGAAGGCACATTGCATCTCTAGGTGTGTGGAGTTTAAGACAAGGCAAGTGATGCTACGATAACATAATTCCTTGGTAAGACCCCACCTAGAATATTGTGTGCGGGTTTGGTTACCATACCTTAAGAAGGACATTGCTGCCTTGGAAAAGGTGCAACGTAGGGCAACGAGAATGATTCCTGGTCTTAGAGGAATGTCTAATGAGGAGAGGTTAGCTGAGCTGAATCTGTTTAGCCTCGAGCAAAGGAGACTAAGGGGGGACATAATCCAGGTGTTTAAGATTCTAACAGGTCTGGATGCTTTTCAGCCAAATGACTATTTCAATGTTAGTTTAAATACCAGAACTCGTGGCCATAAGTGGAAATTAGCTGGAGAACATTTTAAAACGAATTTGATGAAGCATTTCTGTACACAGCGTGTAGTTAGAGTATGGAATAGTCTTCCTGTTATTGTAACACAAGCTAAAACCCTGGGTTCTTTTAAATCAGAGCTAGATAAGATTTTTTGCAAAATTGCTTGCATTGCAGAACAGTATTTTCCCTTTTAAGGTTACTCATTTTAAATCTGGTCATTGCATTTTCATGATTACATTGTTTGTGTCCACTCCGTTATTTCGTGTTTATTGTTTGTTAGGTGTAATGTCTGTCTTATGTTAGTTATAGGAATAAATGCATGTCTTTTACACAACTTCAGCCTCTGTTCATTGAGTGCTCACAAGAATCCCTGCCTGTGCGATCTACGCTCTGAAACCTCAAATTCGCCTGAAATATCGCGAGACTCTCTCTCGTTGGCCGTGAGGGGAGCTTCGCTACCGATCGTTTACATTACCTGGTGACGCAGCTTGTTGTATGAGCCTTCTATTCTAACCCAGGTTATTACGCGATACTGGTTATTAATGAGTTCCATTTAAGTCACACATTAACAGACTCACAGTGTTTCGCAATTGAGTTTGGAGGAGCCGACCATTCGGCATAACAATTGGTTAATAATCACAAGGCAGAAGGTTTAAACTTATTCTGAGCACACAATTTAAATTTTTTATGACCGAACGTGCAGTGAAGAAGCGCTACTGTGAACTGGTTGCCAAAGTCGCACTCATGGCAATCTGAAGGCATTTAAGCGGGATCATAAGGGCTTATTATAGTTATTTTTATTTCTATTATTAGTAGTTATATTATTTTGTTTTATTTTCGGTTATTTCATTGTAGTTCTTTCGTATTAAACTGCAGTGAACCTTAACCATATGTCTGACGAAATTCTCAGATGTAGCGCTTTGTTTCCAGGTTCGATTCGGAGTTTCTCCGTTTCTATATATCCTGGGAGAGATCTCTCTATTAGCAAACGGGAATACTTGTTACGAGGTTCTAACCTAAATTATGTTGCGCTTGGACATAAGACCGATAGCTTAGTTACCTATCAGGATCATACTCGTATGTGTGTGCCTGCTGTAGACAAAGCAAGTTTAACACAACTTTGCGCTGTGAGTGTGTCATTTAGAAATTGGGAGTCTCCTGTGCTTGAGACCCACCGTGGTTAAGCACCATTTGCGACAAATTATAGTGCACTCACAATTTAAATCCGTCGCCGTAACGCGAGCGCCGTCTCGCTTCAGTAATTGTTTTAAGGGGGTTTATACTGTGCAAGGCACAGAAGAAGGCCGCAAGCGGCATGCGCATGCATTAAATGTGTGTGTCACTCATCTTGCGTCGGCAACCGTTTGGTTACCTCTAGTGGTCAGGCATAGAACTTCCACTCCATTTCGAAATTGCGCCTCCAGTGGCCAGGCATAGAACTACCACTCCATTTCGATATTGCGCCCCCGGTGGTCAGGCATAGAACTACCACTCCATTTCGATATTGCGCCCCCGGTGGTCAGGCATAGAACTACCACTCCATTTCGATATTGCGCCCCCGGTGGTCAGGCATAGAACTACCACTCCATTTCGATATTGCGCCCCCGGTGGTCAGGCATAGAACTACCACTCCATTTCGAAATTGCGCCTCTAGTGGTCAGGCATAGAACTAACACTCCATTTCGAAATCGCGCCTCTAGTGGTCAGGCATAGAACTACCACTCCATTTCGATATTGCGCCCCCGGTGGTCAGGCATAGAACTACCACTCCATTTCGATATTGCGCCCCTAGTGGTCAGGCATAGAACTACCACTCCAGTTCGAAATTGCGCCTCTAGTGGTCAGGCATAGAACTACCACTCCATTTCGAAATCGCGCCTCCAGTGGTCAGGCATAGAACTACGACCCCATTTCGATATTGCTCCCCTGATGGTCAGGCATAGAACTACCACTCCATTTTGAAATTGCGCTTCTAGTGGCAAGCCATAGCAGTGCCACTCCATTGAAATTGCACCTCTAGTGGTCCGCCATAGTAGGTTAACAACATCTGAGTTGGGTCTCTGGTGGTCAACTGCGGTGATACAACACGCATAATTGGACACACAGGTTCTTGCCTGAAAGCAGGAATTAACTTAATGGACTAAATCAATTTGATCACAATACATTAACATCCAATTAGGTTATTGTTGCATAACTAATTTATGTTTACAATTGAAGAAGAAACACAATTCATTTGGTTTGATTTCTGTTTAACCTTTTTGATTTATTTTAGGTTTTATTTCACCTTATGCTTTCATTCATTCCCTCTCCCCCAACAAGGGGACTTGCATAGAAGTTCAACCACTATTAACAACAGTAAACCAGTTACGTACACAATCCCATCAGGAAGTCGTTTGGATGTGATCAGTTGAGCCCTTCGGGTGTTGGGTGCTTACCATTCGCTCTCTGCTGGTTGAGCTTGTCTGTGGCTCTGCTGTCACTGCTTGCGATCGTACAGTTTGTCAAAACCGAAGGGGAGTTCTCAGCAATTGGACGCCCAAAAGCGTGTCAGCTCGGCTACACCCACTGACTCATTACGGGCAAGGCTCACAGGTACCTCAGGCGGTCATTACAACTTTTGAGCAGGACCTCGTTTAGGGTGAGTTCTGAGAACGGCCCTAGCTTGGACTCTCACTAGGGTGGGTGATACCTGAAGGCAATTTTGCCAGCCGATAAGCTGAGCTCCACCTGGGTTGTCTCAGTTGTGCATACAGAACACGCCCTTCCAAGTTAACATTGCTGGGAATCGGGGGAGTGGAAGCCGGACTCAGGCTTGCTTAGCTGGGAGAATGATTCCTGGTCTTAGAGGAATGTCTAATGAGGAGAGGTTAGCTGAGCTGAATCTGTTTAGCCTCGAGCAAAGGAGACTAAGGGGGGACATAATCCAGGTGTTAAATCTGGTCATTGCATTACATTTTTTTTGTATCCACTCCTTTATTTCGTGTTTATTGTTTGTTAGGTGTAATGTCTGTCTTATGTTAGTTATATCCATCCATCCATTTTCCAAACTGCTTATCCTACTGGGTCGCGGGTGGTCCGGAGCCTATCCCGGAATGTGGAATGGGCACGAGGCAGGGAACAACCCAGGATGGGGGGCCAGCCCATCACAGGGCACACTCACACACCATTCGTGATTATATTATTGCACTATACTGTATAAATAAAAAGTAAACTTAATACCAGTTGTGGTAATAAAGTGCACAGAGAGGAAGAGAGAGTAGGGTTTCACATAAACTTATGTTCATTAGCATTTAGTATTCTGATGGCTTTGGGGGTAGAAGGTCTTATTAAATCTGGTTGTTCTGCAATGCATACTGCGGTAACGTTTACCAGAGAGCAGAAGTTCAAACATCTCATGTGCTGGGTGCGTGGGATCTTTTTAAAATATAATTATGCATATGTAGAACTAGGGATATGATCCTATTAAGTATGATAGTTCTGTCTCATTATTGCAGGATCGACATCCATAGTAACTGTGTTGATCTATCCATTTGTGTGCATGTGTGTGTGTGTGTGTGTGTGTGTGCGAGCGGGTATACCTATCCTACCCCATAACGTGATAAATACCTGTTTTTTTTCCCTTATGGGGACCACGAAACCGAAAACCAGGAAAACTCTATTTTATAAAAATCTGTGACTGCTATGGAAAAACTAAAAATGCAAAACCTCTTGTATTTTGCTGGGTTACTTATGGTTATGGTTAGGGCAGGGTGGGGGTTAAGCTTGTCATAGTTAGCGTTAGCATTTATCCCATAGAAGTGAATGAGCGGGCCCCATAAAGATAGGTATACCCTATGTGTGTGTGTGTGTCCCATATTGCCTGGGCTTCAGGATACCTCATAACCCGGAACTTCATCAGAAGTAGTTAGAAAATGGATGGATGGATGGATGGATGGATGGATGGATGGACGGACAGATCAATAAAAGTACAGAACATCCATTTTACAAAGAACCGTCAACACTAAATGTTTGCACTGGTCATGTTCCTAGAAATTAAACTTCTTTTCTGAAAAGCAGCATGTTCATAAATTAGCTGTTGTTATTCCTTGTGGGAACAAATGCAGATGAAACTGTAAAACAGACTGCAGTGGCAAAACAGTTCTGGCTACCCGCCAGCCCTTCTGCCTGTGCTGCCCTGCCTGCCCGCCCTCCTGCCCATTACGTCCTGCCTGTGCCACCCTCCTGCCTGCCCTCCTGCCTGTGACGTCTTTCCTGTGTGCCCTGCTGCCAGTTATTCTGTATTTACATCCGGACTTAACTAATTGAACCATATAGATCAGGACTTTGTTAACCTGACTTCTGCCCTGTGGAGGATGGGCTCCCCCTTTCACTCTGGTTCCTCCAAAGGTTTCTTACTATGACTGAGTTTATCCTTGCCAATGTGGCTTTATAATTTTTCAGGCTTGATATTGCTCACTGGGACAATTGGGCAGGGACAAAGTAAAGTGCTTTGAGACTATGTAAGGCTGTGAAAATGCACTATACAAAATAAAGTGAATTGACTTGAGTAACGTGGCACAAAGCAACCCTTCTTTGCCACAGGAAATGTCTGGTGCAATTTCTTTTTTAATTGTACATGTCAATTGCATAATACCCTAAACTAATTCATTATTATTTCTATTATTATCATCATCATCGTCATCATCATCCCGATAAGTATTTCATTAGTATTCCATGGTATTTTGATTTTTCAGGAATCAGTGTGTGTACTGTATACTTTTTAATTTATTTGCACTATGTGTAGTGTCTCTGCAGCTGTACATACTTGCTGCATTAAGCACAAGAACTTCCCTCAGGCATCAGTATAGTTAATCAAATGTAATATTTCTTGCTTGTTTATTAAGTGGTTTTAGGTATTTTGCGTGTTCCACTTAATTTAGTGTAATTAGTCCTAGTTGACTCAGGTTTAGTTAGATTTTTCCTTCTGTTGTTCCTCTGCATCATGCTACTGTCATAAAATTTCAATGTCTTACCTAACTTAAGAGTTTTTTGCATTGTGTTTTGGAGAGAAAGAAATCATAACTTTTTTTCTTTAGATTCATCCACTGATTCTATCACCTATGACACATTCCCCCTGAATATTTGTTTGTTTGTTTATTTATGTATTTGCTTGGGAGGTGGAATTAACAAACATAAATAACTGAATGAATCAGGGTAGTGAAAAACATTTATAAACTTATCATTTTGGTATTGGTACGATCCTGTTCTGGTTAGTTAGCCGAGGGAGTAAATCATCCGGAGTTTCATCTCTCAATCTCCTCCTACACCCACTCAGCATCACAGTATGGACTCCCCAATGCAACTGATCTGCACGTATTTGTACTCTGGGAGGAAATTGAAGCCCCCATAGGAAAAACTCAAAGCCTACAGACATATGCACAAAACCAGGGGACATGCTCAGTTCTGCAGGTCTGGAAGTGTGAGAGAAGGCTATTTATTGAGTTTCCCCTCTGCCCCTGGTAAAGATGAAACATGCACAAGTCTACTTTTTAACCAACTGCTAAGTCATTAAACACACATATACTTACATGAAAGTCTGACTGATACTGGAGCTTCCAGTGCCCGTAAACCAGGTGCTGGGGTACTCCATTTCCTTCTTGATAATTAGCGCCATTGAAAAAAAACTGTGCCTTTCCTAATATTAATTGACTCTCAGACAAATGTACTACTTGAAGACCCTGCCACTATTCGCATTTTCCAGCAGGAGTCACAAATCTTCATTGCATTCAGTTTATTCTCAGATGAGCTCATGCATGTTTCTATGTGCATCTTTACACTTAAACAAATACAGCTGCCTAAACTCTGTTGTTATATTCCATATATATTTGTCGTGACTGGCCTTTTTTCTCAAATGATGGATTTCTGAAACTAAAACTGACAGTAATATAAAATATTTATATTGCCACATAATCGACACATGTTCTGATATGACATAGCATTCCCCTGGACCATAGTGCGACTTAGAGACGAGATATAACATGCCCTTCACAGTAAAACACTAGATAGGTGCAACACTTAATGTCAACGTTGTCAATGTCAATGTTGACTTAATGTCAACGTTAAATTCATGGATGCGCAAATTAAGTAACACAGTAACAGTACAAAAACGAGCAGAGCTGTGTATGGCATGACTATCTCGCGGCGGCGACAAAATATGCTTATCCTTCTAATTATTCAGAAGAAAATATATTTGCAAGCACAGCCGTTCACGGCTTCCGTACAAAAAGCTGTCACTACGCTACAGGAAGAATACACGGCCAATATAGGATTTACACAAGTCTGCTTCTTTTGTTTTTTTTAGTAACAACTTTCACAAAAATGAACAGCAATACTTCTAAAAGTGCAAATCTGTTGCCAAATTAAATAAACAAAGAAATTAATCATAAAAATATTCAATGTATATACAACTAACCATTTCCAATCAAAAAGTACATACAAATCTCCAGTACAAGTTATACAATGGAGCGCAGATAAAACTTTTAAATAGTAATTAACCAAACTATATAAAGAATACAAGTTTGAATACAGGTAATTTGTATAAATTTTACTGTGTTCAGACTGAAAAATCAGCACCAGCCTTACACACATTGCAGTTCTGCTTTTTTCTTCTTTTAGCATAATTATCCGTTTCACGTTCACGAGGCAGAAGATCCCTGCAAATGTGAAAATTCACAAGTAACAGGCACCATTAACCTCAAGCCATAACAGTCTGCTAGCCTGAACAATAGCAAACTCTATGTATTACCAATTATTACGCAGGTTGTCACTTTATCAAATCATGACTGTTACTAAGAAGTGGGAGTGAAACGCGTGTCACGAGATCTCGCGATATTACAACATGAGTTTCTCGTTGGAGCGAAAAGCGGTTTCACGAATGCGCTGCAAATTAGCTGCTGTGAATATGTTGGCATCTGACTAAATTACTATAGTAGATACCCCAGACACTTTTAAATCTTTTGTGTGGCAGCATTTCGGGTGCCCGGCGGAAAATATAAATGGCGAATGAAGGGGGGCTAGGTTGCGTGCTAAACTTTGTCACACTGAGAAAGGGGAACAAACTGGAACACAGGCAGGAAGAGAAGGGGGGCTCCAGCCCTCCTCGTTGTGTAAGTAAATTCCGGAAAGCAGAAGGTACATTGACAGGCTCGTGGTGACATTAAGCTTACGCTTGACCTGCGGGGACATAACAAGGGAGGGGGTCGCTGACGCTGCTAAATTGCAACATAACAAGATAAGATCAAAGGGAACGGGTGTGGGGACTAACGCCAGCAATGTCCAAACAATAGTTATATGTTACGTCAACTGGAAAGATACCAACAAGAACAGTAGACGCCCTAAACGGGGTATAAAAGTTAGACACAGACAACAGGGAGCTGAGCTTCCCTTGGTGTGTACTTTTGTGCATCTGAGAGTGGCTCCCGGATCGATCTGTACAACAAATAAAGAGAGCTGACTTACAACCATCCTTTGCCTCACGAATGCATCTTTTCCTCATCAACGGACTCGGTGGAGTCTAACTCCAACAATTTGGGGGCTCGTCCGGGATGAGGAGAAGGTTGTTTGGATTGGAACCAGAGACGAGGTCTTGGGGACGCAGAGAGCCACGGGCGCCCAGCAATTAGGTGAGCAGAGCCTGTTTTATCGAATTCTGCATATTGGCGATTGCTAAATAAAGTGGCTGGAAGTGTCTCAGGATCTGTCGACCAATATTGTGGCGAGGGCCTGTTGTGCGTAGCTCTGACGGCCTGTGAACAGAGGGTACGGGACCCCGTAGTAGAACCTATTGGCGGAGGATTTAAGTCCACTGTCGTGTCCTTGGTTTGGCAACCCACCTACTGCTGACGAGCAGTAGGACAGCTGGGATTGAGCGTCCCGGGAAATTCAGGACCCCCGAACAGCTAAATTGGTCGGAGGAGTAAGGTTCATCCTCCTTAAAACGGGTTGAAGTCCCGAGGTGAAAGTCCTCAAAGTATTGGGTTAAAGTCCCGAGATTAGAGTACTCAAAGCATCGGGCTAAAAAGTCCCGAGACGTGGGGTCCCAAGGTACCAAAAAGTGTACACAGCGCTATTTACTATTTCGCGTGTGTAAGTGCGTGTTTACTATTCACTATTCCAGTGTGAGTGGGTTTACCATTTACTATTTACTGTTTTGCGTGGTTCGGTGATTGTGTGTGAGTGTGGGTTTAGGTTTTGGTGGTGTTTGTTAGTGGGGCACTCAGAGACAACTAAGAGGTGTACTAAGTGTGGGTGGATAAATCCATCCCCTGAGGCACAGGGGTTGTTGGATCAGGAGAAGTGTAGGTCAGATAAGCTAAAACATGGATCACGAATTTGATAGAGAATTGGATGACGGGGGCTGGGGTCCACCAGTGCGCGGGCGGTGGAAGCCTCTGTGTGAACAGATACAGCTGTTAAAAATAGCAGTGGGAAAAACAGCTCAGGAAAAGGGCCGAGAGAGAGAGACGGCAGATGCGTGGAAGCGTATGGGGATTGCAGTGAAATGTGCAGGATACAAACCGGAGGATAGGCAATCATTAGGAGCACTTTTATGGCGTAAGGTAAAGGAGCATAGCGGCCTGAAAGACGAGGCAGGACGCGAGCTAGTGAAAGCGAGGGTGTTACAACGGGGAAAGTGGAGAAAAGAGGGAGAGAAACAGGAGCAGGAGAGGCGAGCGTGGGCATTACGACACAACTTTGCCCTTATTGGCTTAAGATTTTAGTTACATACATGACGTTTGTATATCTGCTATTTCTCCCGAGAAGCAGGTAAAGCGGTGGTAACTGCTTTTCAATTAATTTACTTGGTAAAATTAAATTTAAATAAATGATATGAATACTGTAATAGTACTCGTGAACTTTGTTTGTTTGTTGTTAGTTACTGTAATGTTGCGCTGCTTTATTTGTTTAATCGTCTTGTCTGTGAAGACATTCAAGTTAATCAAATAAGAACTGCACTGTACACTGTACATGACCATAAAAACTTTGAATCCTTGAAATAAATGTTTTTGATCTTTTCCTTGGCAGTTATCTTTTTACACAGGGCCTCTATGTACACAATAGTTATTTTTTTCACGACTAACAGTATGGATCAGGAGTTGGTTATTGTAAAAGAAGTAATGTGCATGCAGGTGATATTTGTATAGATTTATGTTCACCTCTAGGTGATAAGTTTGATAGTCATTTCTTTTACCGTTTGGTCTCTCGGTTGAACATAATAGTGGCGCGAGCAGCTCCACTTGGTTTTTTAAAAATACTCAGCCATGAACTTCTGGTGAACTCAGGTGAATCCCTTCCTTCAGTAGTAAACCTTGGTATTTTCAGCCGTTTACACACTGTCTCACTAAAAGGTTGATAATATATTTGTCCTTTTACATAATGATGAAATATACGCTAATAAAAGTGAATATTCATAGATTCATGACTAACATAAAGTAGCTAACAGAAACTTAGACTAACAAAAGGTGCAAATACATACTCAGTTGGTTCCATTGTGTTGATTACATTACAATGTTTACATTGTAATGATTATATCATGGATATTTGGCATACTTTTTATAAAATCATAATTCTTATATTCTACGTTAGATAGTGCTAAATAATATTCCATAGATGGATGGACTTTATTAATCCCTGTGGGGAAATTGTTTTTTATGTCTCCCTCAACTTACTCTTTGTGGAGTAAATTGTCCGCGAAGTGCAGCTGCCTGTTGGGGCGCCCAGGGAGCTGGGGGTTAAGGGCCTTGCTCAAGGACCCACAGACGTGCTGTGGCTGGGTTAGTTTCAACTGGTGACCTTCTCATTACAGGCACAAGGACTGACCCCTGCCCCCCAACTGTGTATGAGTAGCATTTATGCTGTTTCTTGAGTGTGAGCTAGTACATAAACCAGCTAGTGTTCACCACTGCAAAAATACTCTAGCTTTCATACACATTTTTTTATTTTCTTACATTGTCCGTTTTTGTTCATAGTCTGTAATATTCTGAATAACGACAATGTAGAGGAAAAACAGATTAAATTCTCCTTGTTTGTAATTTCCCCATGTAATCCACTGCCTTGTGGTAAGAGGTGGAAAAGTCGGACGCGTTGAATGATGAGGATACGATATTGAGTTTAGTTCTTGAGTGGATTTATTCATATGATATATTAACGCACAGTACTTTGAACTGGTTTGTTTGGCTCGAAAGGGTCGATATGCAGACACCATCACACACGGCAAATACGGTCAATGACTGTTTCACTTTGCACCTTCAGCCCTGAGCCGCGTAATCTCAGCACCTCTAATAACAACCATTGCTGCCCCCTACAGGTGGGAATACACTTACACAATAGTAAAGATCACTAAGGCAGGCAGTACCTCTCGTTTCAAGTATTACAATACTATCCATCCATCCATTTTCCAAACCGCTTATCCTACTGGGTCGCGGGGGGTCCGGAGCCTATCCCGGAAGCAATGGGCACGAGGCAGGGAACAACCCAGGATGGGGGGCCAGCCCATCGCAGGGCACACTCACACACCATTCACTCACACATGCACACCTATGGGCAATTCAGTGATTCCAATTAGCCTCAGCATGTTTTTGGACTGTGGGGGGAAACCGGAGTACCCGGAGGAAACCCCACGACGACACGGGGAGAACATGCAAACTCCACACACATGTGACCCAGGCGGAGACTCGAACCCAGGTCCCAGAGGTGTGAGGCAACAGTGCTAACCACTGCACCACCATGCCACCCCTATTACAATACTATATATATATATATATATATATATATATATATATATATATATAACATTATATTATAAACAATAAATACGAATAAATAAAAACATTGAACAAATAAACATCATCAATAATATTCATGAATAATTACGCTTAATATACAAATAAAAGAATAGCTCCTGCAGATGATTTCAGATAACTACTGGAACAATGAGTTCTGGAGGGGAGCAAGCTCTGTTACATGCTATAGAAATGTTGATCTGATTCCTTTCATTATCAGATTGTTACCACTGTTAAAAACCACAGATATTGTATTCTGATTGTATGCATTTCCTTATTAGGGCATGTCAGTTACTTCTGTTAAAAATCAGTTTATTCTGACGTCGTAAATTTCCTGACCAGAGTTTACCCTCTTTAAAGTGATGGAGGTCCACTTGTGCCAAAGATATGTCAATATGCATATGAGATTTCGTTTGTGCCAAAAATATGTAAACAGCACACAGTCTATGTCGACTGAGAATGTGACAAAGAATTTTTCTGTGACAATTCTATTATGTCAATGAGTTTGTCTGTGGAGCCCCTGAAGGGACCTAATGGTGTCCGCTAATTAGATACCCAGAAATAAACTGTGTGGCTCCTGCCCAAGCATTGCTGCCCAAACAGCAGCTTCCTCCTTATGCCGCCGAGGGAGGAGTAGCAAGTGGTTCCCCTGCCCCTTCCCCTCTCCCCCCTGCAGACGAGGATCATAACCATTCAGCACCCGACTCTACCTCCTTCTCGGTGATGAAGTGCCGTGGCGAAACACTCAGGCAGCAGGACGAGGTAGCAGAAATTCTTGCCCCTATGTTGGTTTGTCCAAATCCTCAAGGGGGAGATGAGGTTTGCTCATCTGACACTGTAGATGAAGGAGTTGAAGGACATTGCCAGTGACCTGCTGGATCCCAGGCAGAACAGACCTCACCATGCGACAGCCCTTCAGAGACTGGTCCTCCTGCGCATGGACTGGGGCATGATGCATCAGTTTAAACAGGAGCCTGGTAAATCCTGCGAGTGCTACACCGAGCGACTGATGGCAGCATTCTCCAACTACAGCGGGATGGACTCCCCCAGCGGACCGAGAGTGTATGTGATGTAAAATACACTAAGATAACTCAGTTCCTTTAAAGAGAGGCACTTTTAATACTCTGTATTTTTTTCGTGTGCTGTACCCTTAAAAAGTACAACACTAGTACTCCATATTCAAATAGTCCCATTAAAAACTACAGCCCCCAAACATCAAACTGCATGCTTCTATGTCACCTACACTTCATTAAGCAATATTAACACAAGTAACATGTTTCATCACTTAAAGCCAATCTAACTTTTTAAAAATAAAGTCTGTTTCAACTGGACTTTTACCTAAGTAAAACAAACATTTTATGTTCTAGTTTTCTTAAAACTACTGAAACAAATAATTGGCTACACTGCAGTTCCGCTGTTTTGTTTGGCACCCCTGCGTGTCCTGCATTGTGTGGAAAAAACCTGAAGGCTGAGGAATGTTATGTAACACAGCTAGAATGTAAAAACTCTCTCTGGTGTAATTCACTGCGTAAAACCAATGGTGCTAAGTGTGGTGTCTTCTTCATAACACTCCCTGATGTTTGTGTCCGTGACCATGAGATAGGGTGGGCTGCTTTTCTTCCTTCCTTTGACTAGTATTCCTCCTAAATTGTTCATCTGTATTTGCTGCATCGGTACTTGTTGATGTGCGTGTGCCTTGTGTCACGATCGCCGTTTAACGGGAGCGGCGGACGGGCAGGAAACAGGCAAGGCAGGCAGGATACGGGGAAATACGGGGATTTATTAGGAACACGGGGTGCAGGAAACATCTCACGCAGACGGACTTCAATGACGGACACTGAACTCTAGTAAGACATGGACTCAAATAGACAGGACTGATTGAAAATAATCGGACACAGCTGGGTACGATCAGGGAAGCACACGTGGATAATCAGGGGGCGTGGCACACACGGTGGTCGGACTGTCCGGGACCTCCTCGGGGACTAGGGCAGGAAAGTCTGGAGCTGGGTCAGGGACAGGAGTGGGGCCAGGAACAAGAGCCCCAGGGGGCACAGTCATTTGAGGCAGAGGGAGCGCCTCGGGCTCTAGGGCCGCAGGGGGCAGCGGAGGCGGCTGCTCGGGCTGCGCAGGAGCTACGGGCGACGAAGGCGGCTGCTCAGACGCTGTAGCAGGAACCCAGGACTTTATGCTCAGCCCACTGCTGTTAACTCCGATGACTCACAACTGAGCAGCAATGCACATTTCGAATCACATCATCAACATCAGGCTGATGACAAGACTGTGGGTCTCGTCAATAAAAACGGTGACTCAGCATACAAAGAGGAAGTGTGATGACTATCGGACTGCTGCAGAGCCAACAACCTGTCTCTGAATGTTGACCAAAGAAATGGTTGTTGACTTTAGAAGAACACAAAGCACAGAGTGACCACTCTCTGCTGCACATCGATGGCTCATCTGTGGAGATCGTAGAGAGTACCAGATTCCTTGTTGTCCATCTGGCGGAGAATCTCACCAGGTCCTTCAACATCAGCTCCATAGTAAGGAAAGCACAGCAGCACCTCTACTCTCCACGGAAGCTCAGAAAAGCCCATCTCCCATCCTCACACTCTATTGGGGAACTGTTGAAAGCACCCTGAGCAGCTGCATCACAGTCTGCTTTGGGAACTATGTCGCCTCAGATCGCAAGTCCCTACAACAGATAGTGATGACAGGTGAGAAAATCATTGGAGTATCTTGTTAGAGAAATATGTACTTTTTTTATTATCATTTTGCTAGACGCTTGGAAACAACACCCTGCCGCAGCTTGATCTTAATTGAGCAATAACACGTCTCAAGAACTGTCGCTTGAATATTTCCACCCCATATATGGTGACAAACAATGTTCAATGTCAGTTGCATATCCTGTTTGTGTACCTCAATAAAAGACACTGCGAGGGGAGTTCCTTTTTCGAAGTTGGCCGAGTTCGACTGAGAGGCTGACACCTCGAGGTCAGGACCGGGCTTCCCTTTGTAAGGAAAAGTGGTAAAAATGCCCCAAGGTTCTTGGTTGATCATTTGAATGCAGACAATGTTAGGAATTTATGATCATGGTGGAAGCCAGGGAGAGCATGGGGGTTCCAGTTGGCACCACTAGGGTGATAAGGATAAGATAAGGTGATAAGAATTTAATTACAATGATCATAAAAGTCTCTACCCTGTTCTGTCCTGTCCCCGTCTCAGGATCCTCACACTCCAGGGGGTCACTCTTTATATGTAAATTCACTCACAACACCTACACACAACACCTTGGTGGGGAGGGCCTTTTTGGGTATAAAGGGGGGTGAAGAACTGTCTTCAATTTGTGTCTGAGCTGCCTTTCAGTACCCGGTGTGTCTCTACACTGTATTACATTGTATTATTTTTGCTGTTCAATAAACCATCATTTTGCTGAAACTGCGGAGACTCTGCAAGTGGATTCCCTACACCTTGCAGCAAGTAAAACGTCATCACAGCTGTCTGTGTTGTTCTGTGTTCAGAGACTGGTTTGTTTCCAGCGCATCTTCAGAAGAAGATAACCCTAACATATCTCTCCCCTCCATCACGGATATTCACACCACACACTGCATCCGCAAAGCCACCACCATTGTGGATGACCCCACCCACCCCTCACATTATCGTTTCACCCTCCTGCCTTCTGGAAATAGGTCCCGGAGCATTCGGGCCTTTACAGCCAGACTCAAACAGCTTTAACCCCCATGCCGTCAGACTACTGAACTCTCAGGGACTAATCTGATACCACACACACATACACTCATTAACACACTTTATTATTTAACTACTATTTTTTTATCTTATTGTAGCCATGTTTACAGTTACTTTTATTTATTTTTATTGCTACCTCATTGCACAACCAAACTGCACCTTATCAGTATTGGGTTTACTGTGCTGTTTGTGCTCGTTGGTGTCAGTTGTCCTCTCTTTTTGCACTGTCCTGCAATGTTTGCACAGTTTTTGCTCATTATGCACCATACAGTATGTTGCTAGGTTGGTATGTGTTAGTCTTGTGTTAATTTAAGTAGCACCTTGGTCCGAGGGAAACAGTTTCTTTTGTAACTGTGCTATACTCAACTGTGTAAAGTTAAAAATAACATTAAAGACCTACTTGACTTGACTTTTACTGATAACAGGTGCTAAAGTGAAGTGACTTGCTTCTGGGAAAGATCTCCAGCTGAAATTCTCTACAACAATTATGGGAGAAATATGGGAAGGACGCGGCGTCAGACCTGCCCCAGTGGGACGAATGTGGTTTTCCTAGAAACAGCAGCTTCAGTCCCAATCAGATAAGCCAGATGCGTTTGAAATTAGAGGAACAGGATCAGACTGGTTGCTCAGGTATTAATGTGGTAGAACTAAAACGGAGACAAATTGGAAGGTGTTTCAATTGTGGGAAAATGAGACAAAGCAGGCAGAGGAGATGCGGGTGGCAAAAAAGCATGAGATAAGGAATGCAGAGAATGTGGATGAGGGTGAGACTCATGTGAAAACTGTGTATTGAAAATTAGGGCCACAGTATTGTCATCCATCCTGTCAGGGTATGTGGAAATACACTGAGGGTAAATGGCCTAATGCAGGAAGTGTCTTAATCCTATAACATCCAGCTGATTCAGGCTGTTGGGACAGTGTGGGACTGCACTCTTCTGGCTGGGACCTCGAATAAATGAATGAATGTTACATGTATACAGCCCTTTTCTAAGATACACAAAGAGCTTTACAGAGGCAATGGGGAGCCACTTCAACCCAAAGGTGAGGCAGCAGGAGAGGGGGCCCAGGCAGAGAGAACAGCCAACAAGAGGGGTGCTTCCACAGACAGGACGGGGGCCCCGGCAGACCAACGCTGACGACTCCTGGGACCAAGTCAACAGAGCAGCTGTTGTCATTGTGACTCACCCTCATACATCCATCCATCCATTGTCCAAACCGTTTATCCTACTGGGTCGCGGGGGGTCCGGAGCCTATCCTGCAAACAATGGGCACAAGGCAGGGAACAACCCAGGATGGGGGGCCAGCCCATCGGAGGGCACATTCACACACCATTCACACACCATTCACACACACATGCACTCCTACGGCCAATTTAGCAAGAGAGAACATGCAAACTCCACACACATGTGACCCAGGCAGAGACTCAAACCGGGGTCCCAGAAGTGTGAGGCAACAGTGCTAACCGCTGCACCACCATGCCGCCCCACTGTTGGTTACATGTGTACATATTTTGTCTGATCTCTTCACCACCAGGTGGCAATATAGCAGCTCCAGAGTTGTTGATGGCTAGAGTAAAAATAAAAACACAGTAGCACAGAGGTGTAGCTAAAAATTCTGGGCCCCAGACAGAATGTCACCTTGCGCCCCTCTATCGAATTTTACATACTGGGAGAGAGATTTGTTGAGCCATCTTCCAATCTAATCCAATCCAGCTTTATTTAAAAAGCACTTTAAACAACCTTATCGACCAAAGTGCTGCACAAAGGAATAAATAAAAATATTCACAAACTTAAAAACAAATTAAAATAAATTTAATAAAAACCAAAACATTAAATGTAAGTAAATGGCCATTAATAAAATAAAAATATTATATTAATAATTATTTATGAATATATAAAAATTTATATTAATAAAGAAAAGGCTAAGATTGAAATAAAATTTACTATTAAAGTTAATATCTCACAAGGTGTCCAAGGAGAAGAGATGAGTTTTAAAAAGAGATTTAAAGATTTAAAGAGAAGAGGCCTCTCTAATGTGAAAAGGCAAATCATTCCACATTTTAGGAGCTGCGAATGCAAAAGCTCGATCCCCTCTAAGCTCACGCTGAGTCTTAGGAACCATCAGGAGCAGCTGATCAGCTGACCTGAGAGAGCAGGTGGGGGTGTAAGGGTGAAGCAGCTCACAGAGGTCAGGTGGAGCAAGACCCTTGAGGGCTTTAAAAGCAAATAACAGAATTTTAAAATGAATCCTAAAATGTACGGGCAGCCAGTGGAGTGAGTCTAAAATGGGGGAGACATGCTCATATTTCCATGTGCGGCAGTATTTTGAACCTTCTGGAGGTGAACAATAGTGGAGCCTCTAACCCCAACATAGAGGGCGTTACAGTGGTCCAAACTAGTACCGACAAAAGAGTGGATTACTGTCTCAAAGTGCTGCCTAGAAAGAATTGGCTTTATTTTGGCCAACTGCCTCAATTGTAAAAAGCTTGACTTGACAACTGATCTTATCTGCGTGTCAAACTTAAGGTTGGTGTCGACTTTAACCCCTAGGTGTGTGATGACTGGTTTACAATATTGTTCCAAGGAACCTAAAATTACAGTGGAGGTCAGAGGAGTGGAGTTACCAAAAACCAACACTTCTGTCCATTACCTCCCCACTTCCTTGTTAGTTACATTATTTGTTCTGCATTACTGTACTGCTTTGGAGCCTTTTGATATTAAGGTGAATAACACAGTGAAAAAAGAAACAGATGCATTGACAGCAGTTGTGGCCACACTTTGGACTGGGAGTGTAAGAGCAAAGGAAACTGAATCCACTATGTTCTGTCCTGTAAATTTTTATTAAACAACACATGACACACATACGAGTCCTGTTTTAACTTTCAGGGCTGATGGTCTGCAGCCTGGCTTGTGGTCTACAGTGCAGCGCAGGTGCAGTCACTGTGCTGAGCCCGGCGTTATAGTAATGATGCAGCCTTTCACACTGACCAGTGAGAAATAACCTTGAAAATGACTGTGCTCTTTGTGGTTCTCCTTTTGGAAACATCTTACCACCAAGCAACAGACATTTGACAACAGACTTCTACTCATCAATTATCAGAAATGTCATGCAGTAATCAGAGGTTAGACGGAAAAAATGACTTTTGTATTTTTCATCTTTTATCTTGGAGCAAACAGTTTTAATTGATGTACATGAGAGTAAATGGTGAATCAGTTTATTTGCTTTCTAGCTTTCTAGCACTTGGCTACCCAACCATTCATCAGTATGTGACCACTGCCATCTGGCTGAGTAAGTCTACTGTAATACTATTATTACAGTAGTATTATTAGTATTATTATCAGCTTATTGTGAGAATGGGGTGTGGGAAAAATGTCTTAAATGCAGACTGGTTACGGTGATCAGGAGCTTACTAATGAAAATGAGAAGAGCAAAGGGTTTGAACATCATAGTGGTTCCACTTGTTTTGAATCAGCCAGTGAGAAACTGACAAAGGGACCGGAAACAGGGAGGTACATGCTACAGAGCAGGCTGATCTGATTGGCTGTTCACACAGGTTTGCACGGCACTGCAGTGATTTACATTTTAATTTTTCTGGGTGTCTGTTAGCTTAACCCTAATAAATCAGTTTCACTTGTTGGATTTCCACTTATGGTCCAGCATGGTGGTGCAATGGTTAGCACTATTGCCTCACACTTCTGGGAGCTGGGTTTGAGTCACGGCCATAACACCATGTGTGTAAAGTTTGCATGTTCTTCCTGTGTTGTTGTGGGGTTTCCTCCAGGTTCTCTGGTTTCCCCCCCCCCCCCCAGTACAAAAACATACTGAGGCTAATTGGAGTTACCAAATTGCCTGTAGGTGTGACTGGTATCTGTGCCCTGCGATATGCTGGTGGCCCATGCTGGGTTGTTCCTTGCCTCACACCCATATCCTCCAGGACAATGTACGCTACTGTAATACAGAATTGAGATCTTGCAAGTACAAGTATGAGTACGTTGGAGGGCACGTCAGAGGCGGAAATGCTGTAGGTGACGTCAGACGCCGGAGACTTGGCGGAAAATCTGAATGAACAGCGAGGGGAATTTGGAATCTCTTGTGGAATATATCGACTGGTACTTCAACATTATAGTCATGAAGAAGAACGCAGATGCATCTTCTCCAGCCAAAAGCGAGACACCGTCCTCCAAAAGAAGTTGCCCGGCAGACTCCCCTGGCACAGCATCGCCGACTGGTAAAGACTTTGCCGACATCCTGGATTCAATCGACAAACGATTGTCCAGCTTCGACGAGAGGTTGGCTCTCGTCGAGATTCTACATCAGGAATTCAAATCCCCGAGGGAATCTTTGGAATTCAACCAGCAGCAGGTGGAAACACTCGCTGCTGAAAACACCTCACTATGGGACTCGGTTAAGTCTCTAACTGAAAATGTGACCCATCTAAATGAAGAAAATAAAAAAATAAAAGAGACTGTCGTCGATCTACAGGCCTGTAGCATGAGAAATAACCTGGTGTTTTCAGGCATCCCAGAATTACCGTCAAAACCTTTATCAAGAACCACCTGAAGCTTTCAGAGGACACTGAAAAACATCTGCTTTGAGAGAGTCCATCGGCTGGGAGCCAAGAGGCCTGGTGCACTGAGACCGTATCCTATTGTGGTTAAATTTGGATATTTTAAGCAGAAGGAGCAGGTGAAGAGCCGCGGCTGGGAGCTGAAAGGAACAGACTTTGTCGTAAACGACCAGTTCCCCAAAGAGATCCTGGAGCGACGCAAAGTTCTGTTCCCAATCCGACGCAACTTTATTTAGAAGGGTTCCCGAGCTCTCATCGCCGTAGACCAGCTCTACGTGGATGGGCAGCTGTACGGCGACCCCAGTACCACTCCCTGGTAGCCAGCTTAAACTACAGGCAGACGTTTTATTACAAGAGACTCATAGACCTGCCAAAGGATGAACTTAAAACACCCGAGTTTCCCAATGTGTTCTCAGCCTGCTATAACTCTAGGCAAAGTGGGCACTAGGGGGCAGTGTGTGGCTCAGTGGGCTAAGCCTGTATCCTTGTAATCAGAAGGTCGCAGGTTCGAACCCAGCCTCAGCACGTCTGCGGCTCCTTGAGCAAGACCCTTAACCCCCAGCTCCCTGGGCGCCACTATGAGTGGCAGCCCTTCGTGGTCAACTTACTCCACAAAGAGCAAGTTGAGGAGGCGTAAAGATTATTGATCCCCTGTAGGGAAATTAAGTTATTTATTTATTATTATTATTATTATTATTATTATAATAAAGAGGGGTAGCAATTCTAATACATCTATCCACCCATCCATTTTTCAAAGCGCTTATCCTACTGGGTCATGGGGGGTCCGTAGCCTGTCCCAGAAGCAATGGGCAAGTGGCAGAGAACAACCCAGGATGGGGGGCCAGCCCATCGCAGGGCACACTCACACACTATTCACTCTCACACGCACACCTAAGGGCAATTTAGCAACTCCAATTAGCCTCAGCATGTTTTTGGACACTGGGGGGAAACCGGAGTACCCGGAGGAAACCCCACGATGACATGGGGAGAACATTCAAACTTCACACACGTGACCCAGGCGGAGACTCGAACCTGGGTCACCCAGGTGTGAGGCAACAGTGCTAACCACTGCACCACCATGCCGCCCCCATGGAACACCATAATACTCAAAATTAAATTAATAAAAATATCCATCCATCCATCCATTTTCCAAACTGCTAATCCTACTGGGCCGCAGGGGGTCCGGAGCAACAGTGCTAACCACTGCATCACCATGCCTCCCCATTCTAATACATAAAAATGTCAATTTCACAGTACTCAACACAATTATAGATCCACAGGGTAGATTTATAATCATTAAATTATCTATACTTAACAAAAAGTTATGTATTGTTAATATATATGGTCCAAATGTTGATAACCCCTCATTCTTCCACGTTTTCTTTACCGCACTCTCTGAACACCAGGACTGCGCACTTGTTCTTGTGGGCGACCTCAACTTTGGACTAAATAAAGAAATGGACAGGCTCAGTACAGCTGCTCAGCGCAATTGGGAATCCACAAACATAGTTAAACAGCACATGAGCGACTATGGACTTTGCGATGCATGGCGTTCTCTTCACCCCACCCGTAGGGAATATACTTTCTTCTCACATGTCCATCACTCTTACTCTCATCTGGATTATTTCCTAGTCAGTAGCTCTCTGCTGAGTGACATTTCAGACACAGAGATACACCCTATAGCTGTCAGCGATCATGCTCCTGTATCTTTAACCCTAATAAATAAGAAGGCCATTCCACCAAGTAGAAACTGGAGATTTAATACATCATTGCTTAAAGATGGAGATTTTATTAACTATTTTAAAAAAAGAGTGGGCTTTATATTTAGACTATAATGACCTGCCTGGAACATCAGCATCTGTTCTCTGGGAAGCAGGCAAAGCTGTGATGAGAGGTAAAATAATCTCATTCTCATTACATAAAAAGAAGAGAAAACAAGTGTATCCAGGACTTAGAAGAAACCATGTGTCACGGGAAGGTTCGGGTGGACAGGCGATCGTGCGGGCGGTGGTTCAGAAAACCAGGCTGACGAGCAGGATCGGGGTAATCGGGGTTTATTCGGGAAAGGGAGACACGGGAGACAAGCGAGGCTAGATACGATCAGTTAAAAATAAATATGGAAAAAAACAACTATATGTGCTGTTAAAGACTGAAATGGGGATACAGTATATGACCCTGACAGAAAAAACAGCACTTTCAGGGACTTTTACAAATCTTTATATTCACCACAGATAAACCCATCTAAAGACGAAATTGATCAGTTTCTTGATAGTATAACCCTTCCGAAATTATCAGACAATCAAGCGATGGCACTGGATTCTCCGCTGACACCAGGTGAACTCCAGGAAGCCCTGAACGGTATGCCCAATAAAACGGCTCCAGGTCCAGATGGATTTCCAGCAGAATTCTATAAAGAATTCTGGACAATTCTGGCATCAACATTCTGCAGAATGTTGCAAGAAACCAGGGAAAATGGTCGGCTACCACCAAATATGAATTCTGCAAACATTAGTCTCTTGCTAAAACCAGGCAAAGATCCTACAGTATCTACCAGCTATCGTCCAATATCCCTTATAAACGTTGACCTTAAAATAATCTGCAAAGCTCTCTCAAAAAGAATAGAGAAGTTAACCCCTCTCATAATTCATCCTGACCAAACTGGTTTCATAAGGGAGGCACTCATCAACAAATACACGTAGATTACTTAATCTAGACATAGACTATTCATGCAATAAAAACCTTCAAATTACAATACTGTCTCTAAATGCAGAAAAAGCATTCGATAGAGTTACAGTAACTGGAATTTTTTATTTGCAGCTTTATGCAAATTTGGTTTCAGAAACTCTTTCATAAACTGGTTAAAAATATTATATAGTTCACCAACAGCATGCGTCAGGACGAATGACTAAACATCCTCCAGTTTCTGTCTCAAGAGGGGCACCAGCCACGGATGTCCTCTATCCCCCTCATTGTTTGCGATTTTTATTGAACCACTAGCAGCAGCAATTAGACAGGCTACAGTGATTAAAGGCATTAAATGCAGGAATGTAGAACATAAGGTAAGACTTTATGCGGATGATGTGTTACTTTTTCTCCAGCATTCACAAACCACTCTTTCTGAGGTAATTACATTAATAAACTCTTTCTCAAGAGTCTCAGGTTATTTGATAAACTGGTTAAAATCTACAGTTCTTCCAATTAATTGCTCCTTCCAGAATAATTCTTCCTCTCCACTGTAGTCTGGAGATATTAAATATTTAGGAATTAATGTTACACCTAGGCTGGCAGATTCAACTAAACTAGACCATTTCCCACTTTTAAAGAAAGTAGCGGATGATCTGGTTAGGTGGAAGTCCCTACCCATATCACTTATGGGAAGGGATGCCTCAATAAAAATGATGGTTTTGCCAAGAACTAATTATTTATTTGCAATGATCCCGAGCAAAACATCACCTGACTGGTTTAGATCTCTGGACTCCGCTATCTTTCCAGAGGAATTCAGATGAACCCCCACGTATTAGCTTAGAAACACTGCAAAGGACTAAGGATAAAGGAGGACTAGATCGGCCTAACTTTCACCACTATTTCTTTGCCAACAGGCTCCAAAACATCTCAGGGTGGTTAAAACATACCCTCTTAGATGAGCCTTGGCCAGACGTAGAACAGGCACTATGCAATAAGATAGAGATTTCGGATTTACCATTCATTAGCTCAAACATCAAAACGACAGGAATGCTTCAAAAGCATCAGTATCAGCTCTTTTCTGACAGCATGCTGGGAGTTTCTAAAAATGACTGAGTCTTCATTAATCCCATGCAAGCGTACTCCCATCTGGAACAACCCTGATGTACTACTAAACAATAATTGATAAACTTCCCAGATTGGAGTTGTAAAGGTATTAAATACTTGGAACATATATTTGAAGGAATAGACTTTATTCCCTTTGACATATTAAACAATATGGGATTAGCAAGAATAGATTTTTAGAATATCAACAAGTTAAATCTATAGTAAAAAAAAAAATAAGGTCTAATCAAATCAAATTACAAATACCGCAAAGTGTGGCAGAATTCCTTAATCTGAAACCCCCCAAATTACTGTCTAAAATATACAGGACACTTTCTAAAATGGATGACTCATTGCAACATGGGTGGAAGATCTATCAGTCAGCTGGGACCACAATTTCTGGTCTAAGATATGTTTAAAAACCTATAAACTGATTAGAAATTCCAGTTTACAGTTAATACAATACAAAATCCTGCATAGAGTGTGTAATATTCGTGCAGAAAATATTGCATAATTTGTTAGACACAGAATTGATTATTTAAATGATGTGTACGTGTTAAATAGAAGCTTTATGTTGATTGGTTAATGCACACGTGATCTGTTTATGCATACTCGCTGAGACTCAGTCGGAGTAGTTCTACTTGCCTGTACGGAGTACAACATAAACTCCGTGTCATTCAATAAAGATTCTGCACAGCTATCCTGCCGTAATTCTTTATAAACAAGACAAAACATGGTGCGAGAGTAAAAGTGAATCACACGGACACAATGGACGTCGCTGGTGTTCCGTCGCCCCGCATGGACAAAACAGACAAACAAGACAAAACAGCATAAACGTCAAATTCTCAAAACGAATACTGGAAGAAATAATCAAGCTTAAAATTGAGTATTATATTTGTGACCTTGAGCGAGTACCCCCCTAATCAAGCGGTATCCAAAGCGAGCACACAGGAGAGATTAGGGCTGGATCATAAAAGTATTTATTGGTTTTATTAACAATCGCAACAAAAAGGGGAGGGTTCAATAACTCCCGGTGACCTGGTTGATGTTTCCACTGGTGAAGTATATCCCCCAGTAGGTAGTTTAAAACCCCGGCCCGCGCCACTGGGCAGCCAGAGATATCCTCACAGCAGGCTGGGACCCTATTGCTCGATTAGCACCCCTGGTTTAAACAAATCAAAATACCATATACTCAAAACAACAAAATAGTCCTCACTGCAGAACAAAATAAAAACCAATACCGACAGCGCACAGCAAATCCACTCCAATACGCACACTGGGGTCATCAGAGCACTGGTCCCAGGCTCCAACTAATAAGCCCAGGGACAGCCTGCTAGAGGGTACGGACAGAGTCACCCGAGAAAGTCCACGGTCTCAGCGGAGTTATACATGTGTATCGTTCGCAGATAATTTTACAAAGGCAGTATATACGTTGCGCCCTAAAAGAGGGGAAGAGAAACAGTGGGTACAACTTTCCCCAAAGGTTGCGGTTTCCTGCAAATGCCAAAACAGAAATTACAAAACCCACACTCCATTCCTCATAATAAACATAAAACCAACATGTATCCCACACAGCAAAAGCGTTTATCTACCTCCAGAGGACCCGCACTCACACCAGCTGATCAGGTTTTCACCTCCGGTCGCTCTTTTATATATTACCATCGCGTCAGTCAATAATTAAAACTATGTCCGACTCAATAGCAATTAACTATGTTAGGAAAAAGATAAAACCCATACCTTGTCTTTGCAAACAATCTTGTTCTGGATACACGACTTCACCCCCTTGTGCCTTTGGGCAAATGCGTTCGTCCCTCACCATCAATGCCCCAAAACTTCACGAAGAGTGGTCCGCCTTATCCAGAGGAAGACTAGGCTACTTGCCGCACTCCCTCTTCCCAAGAAACCTCCAAGACCAAACAGTACTTCGATTCGAATCGCGAGATTATGCGGGTATAAATCTGATGGAATACCGCGCCCCATATCATCATAAAAATCCCCTCGGGGTATCAAAATAAAGGTCCCCTTTTCAGCTATATGGTCGCTACTCGTACCGGTTATATATTAATTGTTGTTTGTATTATGATATAAAATTTTATCAAGAAATTGACTAAAACAACACCTGATGCACTGACAAATATAATACATTTTCATACCCGTAGTATCATATTTGATACACACATTTTCAGCACGTTTTTCTATAAAATATTTCATGATATATTAAGTTATTATTAGTTAGTTCACACTAATAAAGACTCATTTTGAAATATAATTAATTTTCGCTACATTGCGCTTACTGTAACTGTTCCCAAAATAGGACTTCTTATCCCATGAAAATCCTGCCGGCTACAACGTGTTTGCAGCCGTCAGTGATTCTTGAAAAAAAAAAGACGTTTTCCATCTGAACTACATAGGTCATCCACCAGAGGGCAGAATACAGGTATATCATTATATACACCAGGTTTTTGAGGAAAGGGATAATCGTATTACTGACGTAGAGGTCTTAAATATGATACATGTGGCGTTATAGGGAGTTAATGTAATTTTCTATTCACTCATGCAAATAAATGTTTGATAACAAAAAAATACATTTGTTTTAATTCTTTTTTCCTGTAAACATATCACTTGTCCCCCCCCCCATGCTCCCACATTCAAAAATGAAACTTTTGATAGCACTTTATTGCCATCGGTTCCACGGGAATGCAGACCTCTATTCTTTTCTTCTACCTGGCAAGTCCACCATTATAATAGCAATTCACCAAGGTGCAAGCGCATGTAGCTCTTAAAGAAAATGTTTGAAAAAATTAGTTTATAGCATGTTTACACCCTAAATACACCAGTGACTGAGTACAACCCTTGTGGACCAGGCGCCTGGCTTTGACTATTTTTCTGCCATTAAACTAGCAAACATGGGTTGGCCATGAAGTAAAATAACTTGTGCCTTTAAATTGTTAAAAAAAAAAAGTCCTGTGTGTTGTAAAGTGAGGTATGAAACAGATACCAGGCTGCTTCCGTGAGGGTCAGCGTAAGTTTTATTCATG
Organism: Brienomyrus brachyistius; assembly: GCF_023856365.1. NCBI lineage: Eukaryota > Metazoa > Chordata > Actinopteri > Osteoglossiformes > Mormyridae > Brienomyrus > Brienomyrus brachyistius. The sequence continues at coordinate 588,904 of NW_026042352.1, read as the reverse complement.
TGATTTTGCGGTTTCAACTGTTTCATTGGAATCAATCCAAGCAGCAGCATGAAGACTGTAAACCAAAGAAGTGGGACGATGCCTGAGAAGAACAACTCAGTCAATCCTCACATCTCCTCTCTCCTCAGGCGATTGATGGACTCTGAGCATGACACATGTACAAAAGATGAGGACTCTTCTCCACTATTCGAATGGAAATTGTTCTTAATCTTTTATTTATACCTTTTGCTTATACCGTAAGATTTAGGAACACACTGAAAAAGATCAACTTTAATACATTTGAAGGTTGAAGTTATTGGAATTTGTTACGGCTGATTTGGTGGAATATGTTTTTGGACAGAACTGTCAAAAAATGTGGAATGAAAATGCAGTTTAATGGTTGAATCTGTAGCTTGCCTAACTTGCTATAAATTACACACACATGCAGCATTAAAGTAACAGGGAGCTATTAGAACAGAGTTGTTGTATTACATTAACACAGACCAGCAAAAAATATTGTAACAAGTGGGCTACCAGGGCGCACTTGTCGAAGTTCGCTGCCACCACCTTTTTAATTTAAAGAGGCTGGGAAGGTCCAACCAAATAAGGACACCAAAATATAGGAAGATCTTTATTAAATATTCCCCGGATTACAACCCCTTCCCGAGGGCTAACTTCATCTCACTAGGAATGATACAACCACAGTTCCCCCCACGCCACTCAGAATCCAAATATACAGCACAGCAAGCTTAAATCACAACGCCCGTGCAAACCCTTACACACAGCAAACAAATCATTCCCGATGCACCTTCTAACCCCGCCCTCCTACTCACGACCGCAATCCGGGGATAAAATTCATACACAAACATACGCTCATTCATTCCAAAATTACACCATTAAAAGCGGTTACTCCCCTGGAAAGAGGCACACCTGGCCCCCCCCGCTTTCTCCAGGGAAAAGAAGTTGAGGTCTCTCAGTCCACGGGGTTCGTCTCCCCGCTGTACTTCGCTGCCAGCCCTTTAAACCGCTATCTTTCTAAAAGCATTATCCCCCCCCATAACTAACTATAACTTCATCCACGGCCAGTCTACCACCGGCGACGGACACACCACGGTTCCTTTTCCCACAGACTGACAGCTACTCCAACTCCCCCAGTTTCCCTACAAGACCAAAGAAAGACCTTTTCTCTTCCCCCCCTCCCACATAGGCATCCTCTTTATAACTCTCCCTCCCCCACCCCAATCCTAATCACCGGTGTTCCCCATTAACATGGCAGCGAATGACCACGCCCAGATTCGTTCATTACAATATCATAACATTATTCTAACATTAATGTCATGTTGTTCTTAATAGATTTCTGTCTCAGGTCCTGATTTCAGATTGAGCCTTTAATCTAGAATATGGTCAGTTTTAAAAACACTTGACTTTGTTGCAACTCATTTTTGTCATGCCCTGCCCGTCGGCTCCTCCTGTGTGCCACGCCCCCTGCCTACCCACGTGTGTTTCCCGGATTGTACCCAGCTGTGTCTGATTATTTTCAATCAGTCCTGTGTATTTCAGTCCGTGTCTTACCCGAGTCCTGCGTCCGTCATTGATGTTCATTGATGTTTGTTCGCGTGAGATCCCCGTTCTTGATTAAAACCCCGTTTTCCCCTTATCCCGCTTGCCTGCCTGCTCCTTCCGCACGATCGCCGCTCTGCCCGCGATCGCTCACCTCGACCCGTGACAATTTTCATGTTAATGTCATCTTTCCTGTTAATGTGAGTTTGTTCTGTGTGGGTCTCTGTCTCAGGCTGTCATTTTATTCATAGTCTCATTTAAACCACTTAACAATATGCATAGATTGCATAGTTGCTAATGTAAAAAATAAAAATTAACTTCTATTCTACAACAACATACAGTATTGTGAAGTATTAATAGTACTTATTGCCAATTCCAGTTGAAAGGGTAACTTCTGTAATTTGAGTAAAATGCAAGATAAATTTTTAAACCAGATTACAGTAAATTTTTATTTTTCTGTTTAAAAAGATAGTTGCTGTAATTTACATACGACAAAACCTGTAAAAGACATTTTGTAATTATTTTCTAAATGAAATGAAGATACTTTGTTACTCTCCTTGCGGAAATTCTCTTTTCACCTACCCCATCTTGCTCTACTTGACACACGGGCACAGACAAAGGTAACAGCAAACCTGGCAGCAAAGGGCAGCCACCTGTAGGGACACCCATGGAGCTGGGGGTTTTACAGTGATTAACAGCAATTTTGCAATACTTTTCTGGCAGCTTTTTTTTTTGCTAGGAATTTACAGTAAATTCCACAGTCAGTTCTACACTAGAAGAGACATCATTCCTAAGCGCAGCATGGACTGCTTCCGGACACAGTATCTAATGCGACTTCCAGAGTCACTTGAGTAAGCTGGAGATGATTCATCCCCGGGAAAGAGAGCCTGCAGTAGGCAGTCTACCAAAAGAGGGCCTTTCCTGTTCCCTTGGTGAATTAGAACACCAGTGGAGAGAGCTCTCCTGTTGCAGTTTCACAGAGATGAACAACATGGAGAACTTTGGATTGAGGTTTTGCAGTAAGAGGGTGCTGAAGGAAAAAGGAGTTTCAAAGACATTGGACTGCCTGTACTGCCGATTTTGTCTCTGCCCATTTCAGATGTCCAGATGTTTACTAATGTGACATTCCTTAAATACAACCACCGAAACAGAACGGTTCTCAATTTGTTGTCAAGTTTGGTAGATGTACAATTTGGACTGCAAAGAGATGGACTGATGCAGAGGCGGAGCTGAGGATAGGCCTGGGTGGGATTGACAGCTGGACCTACCCAGTCAGATTAATGAAATGACATTTTTTATATATAAATTACCGGCTTCTAACTCTGTTCCTATACATCACTGTTGTTACTGTGGCAAGTACGACAGAATGTGTGAGCTCCCTCTAGTGGTGCTCTAGGTAGAACACCACAGTCGTGGGTGTATTATTGTTGCAGTCACCATGTTGTAAATATATAAGCCAATTTAAGAAAATTTGGGGTAATGAGCTTCATTCAGACCCTCCCAAATTTAATACAAGTCCATCCATCAGCCACTTTACCGTATTTCAATGTTGCAGGAGGATGCTCACATGAAAAAAATAAGACTAATTCATTTCTTTATCCAAAACTATTTCTTTCCTCATTCATTAAAATGAAAAGAGCTTTAACTTGTGCATGCATTGCTTCATTTTAAGCAGCATTATGGAGTGTCGTTGAACATAAATTTTTCTATGAAGGGTCTGATTTTCTGCATCTTTTACTCCTGGTTTGGGCTATAAAATTGGAAGGAGTTGCCAAACCTGACTGTGCAGGGTCTGCGCTGTTCTCATCTGTGGACAGTGTGTGGGTTTGTGGGTCAGGCATAAATTTGGGGGGGGAGGGGGGCTCCCTCTAGCATTAAAATAGGGAGATATCCACTAAAATAATTCTTCATATTCAAAAAAGTACAGATAAAATGAATCAATCTCAACAGTTCATTTAAAGTGTTTTCACCCCAAGCACACCTATCCTTACTGAAAATGGTTTAGTCTAAAGTCCTGCTCTGGGGTACGTTTCCTATACCACAATGCACATTGGCAAAAGACAAATATATGTCAGGAAAATATATAGCAAGAGATCAAAGAAAATTGATACATTCTGTGGGCCATGTCTGCTGCCGCATGGCAGAGGGTGTGAGGGGGAAGTGCAGGGACGATGTCGGCATCACCAAAAGGAGGGCTACAGCTCTTTGGAGGGAGCCGGTGAGGAGGGCTGGGGGGAGCCAGTCTGCATCCTCTCACTCCTGGGGAGGACCGAGTATTGGCCATCCTAGATCTGAGAGGCACTTGAGGGAATCCCGGGGTGCATAAATCTCTGTAGTCTACCCACCTCCAAGACATCTATGCTTTCTACTCCCCAGCCACTTCCTCTTGGCCCACCAACATTTGGCCCCCTGTAGTGTGATCACCAGGGTTCCTCAATATGTGGCACCTCCACACCTGGCTCCTCTACATCAGCCATCCCTTGTCTGGGCCCCTCTACATCAGGCCCCCTCTGACGTGGCCCTCAGTCCCTCAGGGCAACACTGTCCCCCGAGTCCCCAGAATCCCTTTCAGTCTGGGAGATCACCTAACCCCACCCATCCTGCTGCCTAATGCCGGTGTCATGCTGTAAACTGTCCCCCTGCCACGGAATGTAATCTCTCATTTTAAAGGCAATGTCGCTTCGCTTCTCCTGCGCGGCAGCAGCGTCCGCTCGCTGTAACATCGGTAGTCTTGTTTAAGCAGACTAAAAACTCACATTTCTTGTTTATTATGATATTTTACAGTCAAAGTTAAGATTAACATCCTCCTGTAATACGTCGCAAATGTGACACTTACTACTATTTCATTTAAACGCGACAATAATGCATTTCTTTTCGACGCTCGTTCGTGCAAATACAGTCGCCTTCAGTCTCAAGAAGCGATTCATCTACTTGAGTAATATTTTTAATACTTTGTTGAATTAATTCTGCCTCAATTTCTTTGCTATTCTGTCTTCTTTTCATAACTATAATGCGGCGATTAGCTTCATACTGGGCACCGACACACCTGGAAATGACGTAACATCGAACCAAATGGCAAAAGTAATCAGAAGTCAGCAGCCTGTCCAGAACGCACAGATAACAAGCTACACTGCAAGTCATCCAGCCACGACGTCACCCAGCCACTCGTCTACCATCTAAAATACAGATAAATTACATGTGCTCCGTATTTCTGCAGTTGATATTATTTTGAACTGGACCATAAAGAAAATATTCTTGGCCTGGAGGGAGGAGTGCTGGGCTATTTTATAGGAGGCTACTCTTTCTTAATAACCCCATTTTTAATTCTGAACAATAAGCTTAATAGGATGGGGCGACATGCTGGTGCAGTGGTTAGCACTGTTGCCTCACACCTCTGCGACCCGGGTTCAAGTCTCCGCCGGGGTCAGATGTGTGTGGAGTTTGCATGTTCTCCCCATGTTATCGTGCGGTTTCCTCTGGGTTTTCCGGTTCTCCCCCACAGTCTAAAAACATGCTGAGACTAATTGGAGTTGCTAAATTGCCCGTAAGTGTGCATGTGTGAGTGAATGGTGTGTGAGTGTGCCCTGCAATGGGCTTGACCCCATTCAGGGTTGTTCCCTGCCTCGTGCCCATTGCTTCTGGGATGGGCTCCCGACCCCCGTGACCCAGAAGGATAAGAGGTTTGGAAAACGGATAAAACTGAAGAGCGATTTAAAATAGGTGATTGTCCAGTAAGAGGATTTAACTTTAGCTACAGTGTTTTTTGTTATACAGGTATATTTTGTTTTACAAAAACAACATTTACTTCTACACTATACGGTCAATTAAAGTACCTTCTGCATCCTGGAGATGGTCATTACCTTCTGGAGAGTCTATTTCCTCAGCAACTCTCTTGTTGCTACCTTCTGGAGACAGATGAATGCTGAAAAGATCTTCCATCTGGTCAGCAGTAATTGTGATTGGCTCAAAGCAGAACAGGTGGCGCAGAATGTAGACAGTGTTTATAACTCACTTATTAATTATCAATGTGTTACTGGTTACTTTATTAGTTTATATTCAAAGAAATAATAGCAACTTGATCCATGTTGGTCAAAGGATAAAATTCTGATCCTAACTAACGTACATGTAAACAGAACACAGAATACCTCTGAAATGGACCCTGACCCCTGTGGATGACCTGAAACGTGACAATGTCATGTTCCAGCAGATTCCCATCTCTTATTGACCGGATAGGCCTCAGACAACCTGCATTGGCCATGAAGTCAAGCAGAGGTGTCTTTCACTTCTCAAGGTCCTCCAGAGTTGTACTTTCAGGTACCTGCCATCAAAATGGACTGTTATTGAGGCTACTTGAATTATAACTTTTTAGTAAGAACCCACACACCCATATCATGTTTGAAGCCTTTCAATTGCAGCATTAAAATTAGGCAGCATTCGGCAGGTAAAGGAGCAATATTTGCTGGCAGGCACATGGGACGATTAATCTGCGCAGTAGGGACAACATGAAGAGAGGAAAATTTGCTGTAAAAAAACTCAATTTGTTCGCCATAATATCTTGCTGACCTCCTTCCCAGGGCTTAAACTGCCCACAATGCTTTTCCACCCTCTATGCATATTTAGTATTTCCCTGATATATCAGACGCTGATATGGGCAGTACGGTATGCGCTCCGTCTGGTTAGATGTGGGCCTGCACTTTCTTAGGGGCCTGCCCCTCCTGACACAGACTCTTCCAGAATCTCATACTCCTCTCCATTTCCCATTCTTCACACTGTTTATTAGTGTATGGGAACGGGACAACCCTAACTGAAGGGTCAGGACTTGCACACAACACACACCCCTCCTGCCCTAATGAAGTGGCGGTATACTTAGCCCATTTATACCACCAATTTCCAAGTGTACGTTTTGCTAACCCATCCAGGTCTACTTCATCCTGGGCATCCTTCTAAAATTTGCTCACTCTCCTCACTCCCATATCTCCCCCCATTTCTCTCCGCTTTCGCTCACTGTAATCTGAGAGGTTATTCAGCATCAAAGGACCAGGCTGAGTCAGTGAAGTCAGTTGTCCTGTGCTCACCTGACCTGTGGTCCTGCTGTGCACCCAGACCTGAAGGGCCTGATAAATCATTAGCATCACTAACATCGTTGCTGTCAGCTGTACCAGAACCCACAGCTTCGTGTCCTGTCTGGAGTGGCTGGTCTGCTTGCGATGCTCCCTCTTGGCCCTCACTCTGCTCTGATCCTGAAACTGACTCCACCCCAAGCTGTGGAGCTCCTCTGGGAGCTCCATCAGGGCCATCTGAGTCAAGGGCAGCTGCATCCTCTGTGTAGTTTTCAGTGACTCTGTCTTTCGTGCGGTACTCTAGTGCAGTGGTTCAAATGGTACCACGTATTACTCCCTTCTACCTGCACCGCTGTTGCTGTGGCTCGTGTCACCTTGAAGGGTCCCTTTCGTCGGGGCTCGTGCCACTTTCACCGGAACACTCGCAGGTAGACTTTATCTCCGGGAAAGATGACTGGCTCCTCCTGGTCTGTGTCTTCTTTCTGTGCTTTCTCCTTTTCCTGTTTGGAAATAGTTTTGTGTATTTTGGTTAAAGTCCTCATGTACAACTTTAATTCATCCCCCAGCTGATCTAGGCTGGGTCCCTTATACGCCCCCTCAAGTCGATCCAGGCATAGGTCTCCCAGTCAGCATTTCATGCGGAGACAAATGCATCACCTGTGCGTTTCCATCCGATATGCCATCAAGGCTGTTGACAGGGCATCCACCCAGTTCATTTTCATGGTGGTGCAAATCTTATTCAGCTTCTGCTTAAGTGTGCCATTCACTCTCTCCACCATACCCTGCAACTGAGGGTGATACACACATGCCAACTTTTGTTTTATTCTCAGCTGTTAAACCACTAACTTTTAACTTTCCCCACAAAGGCAGCTCCATTATCAGAGCTTATTTCAGTTGGGATCCCAAACCTCGGACTCTCTGATCAGGAATTTCACCACTGTCATCGCCCCCATGTCCTTGGACGGTATTGTCTCCACCCATCTGCTGAACCTGTCCACAATCACAAGCATATATCGCTTTCCATATGCTGTTTTTCCCATGTCCACATAGTCCACCACAAGTGTCTGAACGGTCCCTCAGGCACTGGAATGTGCCCTACTGGGGCCGTGATTGCTTTGCGTACATTGTTCTTAATGCACACCTCATATTCACATTCTGACAACCTTGCATCCATCATTGCTTGCAGCTTGTTGTGTAATTTTCCTTAACTCCTCCCCCCGTGCGCAATGGTCAAGACCATGCGCATCCGTTATCAAAATATTCACCAGAGACAGAGGTGCAGCCAAAAGTCCCTCATGGTTGCGATACAGACCATTAGCATCCTTAGAGGCCCCCCTTTTTAGCCACACTGAGGCCTCATAGGGGCCCGCCCGCTCCTGCAGGGCCACCAGATCAGAAACCTGCTCTGTAGTCACCATAGGTAAAAGATCAGCAGTACTCACCTGCGCAGCCGCCCTGGCTGCCGCATCAGAGGCTGCATTTCCTTGAATAACAAAATCACGACCTTTGCGGTGGGCCTGACACTTAACAATAGCCAAACGCTTGGGACGCATCATTGTGTGTAGCAACTCCAAAATCTGATTATAATGCTGAATGGGGGAGCCGTCACTTTTGCGAAAGCCCCTTTGCTTCCAGACTGCTCCAAAGAGATGGCATACACCGTGTGCGTATGCAGAGTCTGTGTAGATAGTAACTGTCTTATGTTGTCCTCGCCGGCACGCTGTAGTCAAAGCCTTTATCTCCACTAATTGAGCGGAACAGGGTTGTGCCACTGGCTCTGAAACGAGAGTGTGAAAATCATCACCCTGTGCCTGGACTACAGCAAACCCAGCCTTCAAGGCATCCCCATCTCTCCAACATGAGCCATCCACAAACAAAACCATCTCGCTATTTTCAGTGGGAGAGCTCTCCAAGTCTGCTCTCAGTTTAGTGTAAACCAAAGACTCTGCCACACACTCATGTGGCTGCCCCTCATCCTCCAGGGGAATGCTGTCTGCAGGGTTTACTGTAGTGGAGCGCTTTATTGTCACATCCGGGTAAGTGAGAAATGCAAAGTACGCTAGCTGCCTTGCTGGGGTCAACACAAATTTGCCTTTGTCAATAAGGTCCACCATCTTATGTGAAGTATAAAGTGTTTTTGCATTCTAGCTGTGTTACAGTATGTAACACAGCCTTCAACTTTTTTCCCCACACAATGCAGGACATGCAGGGGTGCCAAACAAAACAGTGGAGCTGCAGTGTAGCCAATTATTTCTTTCAGTAGTTTTAAAATCATTTCTGAGGCTGTGTGTTAGAGATGGAGGTGAGCAACACTGAGGCATCTCAGGGAACCATGTTGCCCATATTAAAAAACACACACGCATGCAACTCAGGCAATCCAGCATTTCTTATTTCAGTTATATATGACACTGCATGGGGGCGGCATGGTGGTGTAGTGGTTAGCACTGTTGCCTCACACCTCTGGGACCCGGGTTCGTGTCTCCGCCTGGATCACATGTGTGCGGAGTTTGCATGTTCTCCCCATGTCGTCGTGGGGTTTCCTCCAGGTACTCCGGTTTCCCCCCACAGTCCAAAAACATGCTGAGACTAATTGGAGTCGCTAAATTAACCATAGGTGTGCATGTGTGAGTGAGCCCTGTGATGGGCTGGCCCCCCATCCTGGGTTGTTCCCTGCCTCCGGACCCCCCGTGACCCAATAGGATAAGCGGTTTGAAAAATGGATAGATGACACTGCATGTTTTTGTTTTACATGTTCACTACAAGTCAGTGTTTTTTTCATTGTATGATTAATGCCACATTCATACCAAAAAACACACTAGACATACTGTACAAGGCAATCAAGGGAAAAACCTTCTCAGAATACAAAGTGAATGTATCAACCGAAGAAGGATGTTTCCTTTTCAGAATATTCATTTTTTTACCATGTGGAACCACTGTCCATGATTCAATTGAGTGCATTCAAAGAATGATACATCAAGACTAATAGTGACAAAATATTCATTTAATATGCATTGTACATGAATGTAGGACTTAGATGTTGATGAATTTCTCATCAGTGAAGGGCATATACACTCAGGGAAAAAAAAGTTGAAAACCCAGAACTATCCAATTTAGATGTAATTTGGTACACGTGCAGACCAGTGATGGATATGTAAATGATTAGAATTGCAAGGAGTTGGCATGTTTAATTACCAGACACAGGATGCCTCGTAGTCACATTAGCCAGTTAACAGCACTTGACGGAGTTTGATAGGGTTGCATTGCGGGTTTGCATGAAGCCAGGTGGTCATATGGTGCAACTGCATGTGGGCCATGCGGATATCAGTCGCCTGATATTGAAACCAATGGGCACGTGAGGCATCCACACACGTCGTGAAGTTTCTGGTCATCCAAGACAGACCACGCCAAGGAAGGATCGTTGGATTGTGCTCCAAGCATCACAGATCCCCATGACACCTGCGCCTGATATATGGACACAGCTACTGGACTCTCTACAACACCCTATATCATCGTGTCGCGATGACTGGCATCAGCTGGACTACGGGTTCACCGTCCCATGCATAGGCTGCCGTTCACAATAGCACAGAAACGGTTGCGTTTGGAGTGGTGTAGTCACTGGGAGGCATGGACTGATGACGACTGGCGTCCTACCATGTTCAGCGATACATCTCAGTTCTGCAGTACCACAGATGACCGTCGTGTGCGTATGGTGGCGCCGCAGGGAGAAGAGCAATCCTGCCAACACTGTGGAGTGACACACCACACTCTGACGGCACAGTGGTACACCAGTGACATCCTAGTGGTATCCGGGCCCAGGGGTGTGCTATACCCTACTGACATGGGACCAGCAGTGTGGCCATACCGCCAACTCCGTTTGATCTGATATTATAATCATCGAGATACTGTCACATGCCCTTTCATCACATGCAGATTTCATTTTCACAACTTAGTCTGTTGTGCTTCACTTTTTTGCCACCGAGTTTGTGTTCTGACACCAAGTTGATGGGAATTGATTATTTGAGCGTCATCTAAAGAGCTTATATTACTTTAGATGGTATTTAGACTCACATGGTATTTTGAAAAGATTCCCATATGCGCTGATTAGCTGGGGTTGATCTGAGCAGCTGTGCACTTTTCTCCTGTAACACAAAAGTTTGCTTTTAGGACAGAAAACAAGGTTAAGACCATATTATGTGGTTTACATCTATCAAAATAAAACCAAAGTCACTGTTACCAAAAGAGTAACCATGTGTTGTCAAATTCCCTAACATTTTGCTTCGTCTTACTTTGGATGTCCATGGTTGGGAGAGAAGCAGAAATCTGCTCAACCATTAGAAAGACTTTACTCGATACAGGGAGTGAGATCTTGTTGCAGGTGACAAGGCAGGATAGAGTGTATTTAGAAAAATAATGAAGAGGGAATGTGAGTGTGAGCTATTGTGGCATCTGTGTATAACCCAATATGGCGGCATCCTTCTGAATGTAAACAACATAGCCAGCTTAATTAGCTTAGTCAAGTGTAATTGAACTAAGAAAAACTTAGCAATATACGTTCCCTGCTTGGTGTGATAAATACAGCAGCAGCTGCTGGTGGACGGGCTACAAACAGACATCAAGAAGAAATCCCACCTCACAACCATTTACTGTACCAAACCCCTTAATGTAACTTGTAAAGATGTAGGTATTGGAGTATTCACATATTCATTTGCAGTGTCCACTTCCTGTCCAGTAAATTTGGCAGGACGAAATTTGAATAACCTAGGCCTGACTCGTGTATGCGGCTGAAGGAGTAAAGGTAGAATGGGTGGAGAATCCTGGGCTGAGCTGCATGGTGGCCTGGGGGACAATCATGAAAACACGGACCCTGTGATATCCTCAAAACCCACAACTAAAAGGGGAGTCAGGAACCACTTGACCCGTTAAGCCACATGGTGGCCTTATGAGCAGGCAAACACACTATGGGCTAAGGGGTACAAGACAGAGGAGAGAATAGGATGGCCAGTGACATGTGAACAGGACAAGGCAGGGATGGATTCTGACACAGGTGCCATACTACTTTGTTTAAATATGCCCAAGTGCTCAGAATGTTTTAGTGCAAGTCTTAGACAATGGTATCTCTGAATGAGGCAGCAGTTTGGTTCCTCCTGAAGGCCCTATAACTGTCCTGAGAAGTTGTTTGTATGCACTTGCTGCCTTGACACTTGCTGATGTGCGTGTGCTCTGCTTGAGCAGTAAAGGGGAGATCACATGCAGAGATGATTTTCTGTAGCTTCTCAGTCCGAGTAAAAATAAAATCTTCTCGTTATATAGGAACCAAGTCTCTGGCTGGAAACTTCTACAACAGAGCCATTTAGTCATTTATAGAAATATACAGAGCCAATGAAGGAACCAGATGTCACAGCACAGTAACACAGGTCACTGTCCGTGGAACTGAATGAATAGGATAACCGGCCAATGTGTTTGTGTGCTTACACTGATTATATGTCAGGGGGGAAAATATTTATATCATTGAGGGGAAAAATGTAAAAATATATACAGTAAGGACAATATAATCGTAATTTAATGTATCCCTTCTGCTCTTTAAAAAGCACAATGTCTGACTGACAAATATGTCTATTATTAGCACATTTTAATAATTTAATTAATATTAAGCAGTACACCTATTTCCTGTAATCACTCTGCGTTAAAGCAATTTTTAAAACTAGCTGTGAACTGGATGCTGTTCTGACTGTTGTTGCCATGGTGCCTTATTTACTTTCAAATCGCATTGTCCACAACCTGATCAAAGGACCAAACTTTAAAATCAGTGCAGGGTAGTGTCGCAAGTAGTGATGCTTAGGCTTTAACCTATGTCCTGGAAAGAAAGAAAATCTACAAGCAAGATATTCTTGGATAAGAACGTCAAGGTATGCAACCTCTGGCAATAAAATTTTCTGTGCACAAATCAGCTCCACAATGTCTTTTAGCTGAAGGGTCAACTGCCAATCATCATCTGTGGGCTCTTTCACCTTGTCACACATGATCACTGGAAGAAGTCTTAGAAAATTCCAGTTCTGAACAGCCTGACCATAAAGCTTTACTCCATTGGAGTTTACTGCACATGGCTTACTCAACACATCAGAGCCACTGTACTTAAATTTCTTAATGCGTCTATTCAGAATTGAATAAGTGAACCACTTTTTCTGCTTGATGAAGTACTTCAGGTAAAGGGCTAAATCATAGGAAAGGATACCCTCAAAAATGTCATGGCCTAAACAAGGTGGCAGGCCAGGCATACAAACATCGAAGTAATTCAATGAATTAAAACTCAGATATTATACCTTCAACGTTTTGTTGTTCCTCAGACTGTAAAATGCATTTGGATCTGTTTGAAAATCTGTTCGGGTTGTCCGGCAATACCTGCAGAAATATTCAGAAAAACTAAAATTTTCTGTAAATCCACCGATATTATGAGACCCCAAATTGTCCCCTGCAATGCACAAAACAGTCCCTTTAACTTTTTCCTCTGCCACCGTTATTCCATTGTCTTCCAGGTCTTTTAAGTCTGCAATGAGCCTTGAGAAAACTTTGTCATGGCCAAAGTGTTTGAAGTCTTTTTCCTGACACAGCATTACAAGTGACATGTGGTCTGTACTTGATGAGGTGGTAAATTAGCCAGAGACAAATATACAGCTACTACTTTGTGCTGCTTTTTGCTGAACCTAATGGGTTCACCGCCTCAAAAGAATCTTGATATAGAATTAGTTTTAGACATGATGGGTTTTGAGAAAAGAACTCATTGTTTTTATATACCTGACCATCACTGACATCACAAAGCACATCAGTATATGGTACGTATGTACCCTGTGCAGCACAATTCTGCCATAAGTCTGACTCCAGTAAATGTCTCAAAGTGTCTTTCAATGGAACACCTCTGTGACCTTGTTTCATCCCTTCCTAAGTACAACTTTACAGGTTCTGTGTATCTAAACATCTGTTTAAAAGCCCTAGTTCTTGAAAAATTGGTTCTCATTGGTCCTTCATGACTAATGGTGAAAAGGTCAGATTCCTTCACAACATCACATATACTACCAATAACCTCATCTGTTAATTCAGTTAAGTCACTTTTCAGGAATGCACTTAATTTATTCAAAGTATATGTCTGTCCTAGTTCATGTATGCTTAGCATCTCTTCAATAATATTTTGTATAGTTGATGCTGGCAGAAGAAACTGCCCATGTAATTTCAAGTAGAAAAGAGAAATATTTCTAAGAAAAAGGTCACTGAAATTTTCTGTAAGATGGACTTCACCTTCATCAGTCTCACTAAATCTCTCTGTAGGGCCTGTAACTAACGGTTCAGTTTCAAGAAACTGAGAAACTGTCTCCTTATAAAGATCTCTTATACTGTCCACAGAACATTGTCTGTGTTTCCTGGACATGTAGGCTGTAAACGACGATCTCACAGTGAACGTATGGTCGCATCCTGTCACCGGACATGTCACAACACGTCCTTCGGCTATATGTTCCTTTAAGTGAGCTGTTAGTGATCTGACATCGCGACATTGGCGCTGGCACATAGACATATTACACGTAAACACCGTAAGGGCATTTGTAGTATCAATATATGAATCTGTGTTATGTTTACGGTAAAAATGAGCCTTAAATTCCCCATATGAACGAAACGTATTGTGGCAATCTGTAGCGCCACACTTGAACACGCATCGTGGTTCATGACGGTGAAGTTTGACATGTAAAACATGTTCCCTAAGGGTTTGCACTGATGTTCCACAGAAATAACAACTAAACATTGTAACTGCGTGAACAAACACGCACTCTATTGCTGTTTTAAACACCTAAATGCTGTTTCACATCCCGCTTGCAAATCTAAGTTTTACATGTGCTGGCAAGATACGTTCATGCGCCGTCAACACGGTACATGCTACTCGTGTTTAAAACCACACACTGCTTAACACTGCTTAAAACGATTTAATTTAACTTACCAATTTGCCCAGACACATTTATTTTATTTTATATTCCCACTAGTTTGTAGATTTTTTTTAAATGTTATGTTTGTTATTGGGTGCTTTCCACTTCATGTACCCACATACAGCGCTGGCTTAAAGCAATACATTCTGGTCCTGACGCAATGCATTGTGGTTAGATTTTTATCGTCCGCTGCATTATGTCACCATGTCACGTCGTACAAAAACTTCGCGAGAGCAAGACAGATCATCCTGCACCTCTTAAGTGTTATGTAGTTTTGCCTGAAACGCAAAAATAAAACAAAGCAATTAAAGCCGATCAGTGGCTCAAATTCTGCTGTAGCGATTGAAGAACTTTTGTCGGAAGTTGGATTCGAACCCACGCCTTACTTCGGAGAACAGAATACCCCTTACTTTGAAAGGCCATTTTCGCTGCGCAGGAGGCTTTAGACCGCTCGGCCATGGGGCAGTTTCCAGTTGAACCCTAAGGAGTAGGTTAAGTCCAGCCTTGGCTTCCAAGCTGACGTTTTTCTACATATGTGCTTGTGTATCATGGACAGTAAGAGGGGGCAGGCAAGGAGAGAATTTCTCTCTTTGGGGATCAATAGAGTGTTGTTATTATAACGTCTAAAACGTATGATGGTCTGTCGATAAATCAATAACAATATCAATGAAGTCAATGTTTATCTAAAGGAATCAGAATTCAGGAAAAGCCAGGGGCCGGACCGAGTGTAGGGGGCGTGGCCAGAGACAGCCTGCTGACTGTTCCAAATCATGGGTGCATGTTACAAGTCCGGAACATATTTTAACTTAGTACTAACTTAGCATCATATTTGATCTGATTCGACTGAATATCCCAGGTTTCCATCTCTCATGCATCTGGTGTGACGTGTTTTCAGACTCTCAGGCTGGCGCAAAGAAATCTTACGGGAATTGAACGTCTCACTCCGGTCAGCTGACCAAAGTTGGTAACCTTGGTATTGTGTGTAGGAGATTTGGTATAACTATAATTTCGTTCTCCATTTACATGCCCGTAGTGTCTTTAAGTGTTATGTAGTTTTGCCTGAAACGCAAAAATAAAACAAAGCAATTAAAGCCGATCAGTGGCTCAAATTCTGCTGTAGCGATTGAAGAACTTTTGTCGGAAGTTGGATTCGAACCCACGCCTTACTTCGGAGAACAGAATACCCCTTACTTTGAAAGGCCATTTTCGCTGCGCAAGGATGACACGCAAATTCGTGAAGCGTTCCATATTTTGCTTGGTTTCCCTGGTTCCTAACTTGATCAAACTGCATGCAATGATAGAGTCTAGTCAAGTGGCTTTTATTGTCATTTTGACCATATACAGTGATACAATACACAGTGAAATGAGACAGCATTCCTCCAGGACCATGGTACTATGTATAACACTACATCGACACAGGACTACATAAAGAGCAAGTGTGCAAAAACAGTGTGACACAAGACAGTGCAATAGAAGAAATAGAAGTGATGATAGGAGGTAAGACAGGCTAAGTGTGAAGTGCAACAGTGCAATTGGTTGTGCAAAACGTTATTGAGGTATTGGACACCATGTGGAATATTCCTAAATGAAACTATTGCAATACTTCTCAAGGAATGGACGTTAGGAGGAAACCTGTTCAGTATAGATGATTGGAATAATCAGAAAAATATAAAGCAGCATGAAATTCTTTCACTGGAAAAGACTGAGCCTGGTACAAGCATCTTATGGTTATATGTGAAGATGAGGAAAATATCAGATGGCTATGCTGACTCAAATGTTATTTGTACCACAGTTCTGTATTTAGGTCTTTGAATCTAAAGTATCTGATACAGAACAGATGACCGGGGACATGTAGAATTGAGTCTCCAATGAAAAATGCTTGAAATTAACTCAACTCTGCATTTTAGAATGGAAACTCCCACTTGGACTTTGATCCTTTTTCATCATTCAGTTTACTAAAATATTATGCAGAATTTTTTTTGACACTTAAATGCTAAAGGAAGCAAGGATGTAATCCTAGAATCAAAAGAATTAGGTCCAGAAAAGATTACTGGAGAATTGTAAAAACCCTAACCCTAATCCTAGCCCTAACCCTAAGCGAAGAGTTGTAAAGTTTTATCTAATGAAAATTCTTAAAATTGACTCTAATCTGCATTTTAAATTGGAAACTCCCACTTGGACTTTGACCTTTTTCCATCGTTCAGTTCATGAAGATATTCTGAGACAGATCATTTTTGACAAGTACATGCTACAGAAAGTCTGTAATTTATTCCTTGAATCAAAAACTTTTGATCCAGGAAAGATTACCAGAGAAGTGTGATTTTTTTCTCCAATGACAATGCTTGAAATGGACTCTAATCTGCATATTAAATTGGAAACTCCCACTTGGACTTTGACCCACTTTCATTATTCAGTTGACTAAAATATCATGCAGAATTTTGTTTTGACACTTAAATGCTAAAGGAAGCGAGGATTTAATCCTTGAATCAAAAGAATTAGGTCCAGAAAAGATTACTGGAGAATTGTAAAAACCCTAACCCTAATCCTAACCCTAACCCCAACCGGAGAGTTGTAAAATTTTATCTAATGAAAATGCTTGAAATTGACTGTAATCTGCATTTTAAATTGGAAATTCCCACTTGGACTTTGATCCTCTTTCATCATTCAGTTTACTAAAATATCATGCAGAATTTTTTTGACACTTAAATGCTAAAGGAAGCAAGGATTTAAAACTTGAATCAAAAGAATTAGGTGCTGAAAAGATTACTAGAGAATTGTAAAAACCCTAACCCTAATCCTAGCCCTAACCCTAACCGGAGAGTTGTAAAATTTTATCTAATGAAAATTCTTAAAATTGACTCTAATCTGCATTTTAAATTGGAAACTCCCACTTGGACTTTGACCTTTTTCCATCGTTCAGTTCATGAAGATATTCTGAGACAGATCATTTTTGACAAGTACATGCTAAAGAAAGTGTGTAATTTAGTCCTTGAATCAAAAACTTTTGATCCAGGAAAGATTACCAGAGAAGTGTGATTTTTTTCTCCAATGACAATGCTTGAAATGGACTCTAATCTGCATATTATATTGGAAACTCCCACTTGGACTTTGACCCTATTTCATCATTCAGTTGACTAAAATATCATGCAGAATTTTTTTTGACACTTAAATGCTAAAGGAAGCGAGGATTTAATCCTTGAATCAATAGAATTAGGTCCAGAAAAGATTACTGGAGAATTGTAAAAACCCTAACCCTAATCCTAGCCCTAACCCTAACCGGAGAGTTGTAAAATTTTATCTAATGAAAATTCTTAAAATTGACTCTAATCTGCATTTTAAATTGGAAACTCCCACTTGGACTTTGACCCTCTTTCATCATTCAGTTGACTAAAATATCATGCAGAATTTTTTTTGACACATAAATGCTAAAGGAAGCGAGGAATTTAATCCTTGAATCAAAAGAATTAGGTCCTGAAAAGATTACTGTAGAATTGTAAAAACCCTAACCCTAATCCTAGCCCTAACCCTAACCGGAGAGTTGTAAAATTTTATCTAATGAAAATTCTTAAAATTGACTCTAATCTGCATTATAAATTGGAAACTCCCACTTGGACTTTGACCCTCTTTCATCATTCAGTTGACTAAAATATCATGCAGAATTTTTTTTGACACTTAAATGCTAAAGGAAGCGAGGAATTTAATCCTTGAATCAAAAGAATTAGGTCCTGAAAAGATTACTGGAGAATTGTAAAAACCCTAACCCTAATCCTAGCCCTAACCCTAACCGGAGAGTTGTAAAATTTTATCTAATGAAAATTCTTAAAATTGACTCTAATCTGCATTTTAAATTGGAAACTCCCACTTGGACTTTGACATTTTTCCATCGTTCAGTTCATGAAGATATTCTGAGACAGATCATTTTTGACAAGTACATGCTAAAGAAAGTCTGTAATTTATTCCTTGAATCAAAAACTTTTGATCCAGGAAAGATTAGCAGAGAAGTGTGATTTTTTTTCTCCAATGACAATGCTTGAAATTGACTCTAATCTGCATTTTAAATTGGAAACTCCCACTTGGACTTTGACCCTCTTTCATCATTCAGTTGACTAAAATATCATGCAGAATTTCTATTGACACTTAAATGCTAAAGGAAGCGAGGATTTAATCCTTGAATCAAAAGAATTAGGTCCAGAAAAGATTACTGGAGAATTGTAAAAACCCTAACCCTAATCCTAACCCTAACCCTAACCTGAGAGTTGTAAAATTTTATCTAATGAAAATGCTTGAAATTTACTCTAATCTGCATTTTAAATTGGAAACTCCCACTTTGACTTTGACCCTCTTTCATCATTCAGTTGACTAAAATGTCATGCAGAATTTTTTTTGACACTTAAATACTAAAGGAAGCGAGGAATTGAATCCTTGAATCAAAAGAATTAGGTCCAGAAAAGATTACTGGAGAATTGTAAAAACCCTAACCCTAATCCTAGCCCTAACCCTAACCGGAGAGTTGTAAAATTTTATCTAATGAAAATTCTTAAAATTGACTCTAATCTGCATTTTAAATTGGAAACTCCCACTTGGACTTTGACCTTTTTCCATCGTTCAGTTCATGAAGATATTCTGAGACAGATCATTTTTGACAAGTACATGCTACAGAAAGTCTGTAATTTATTCCTTGAATCAAAAACTTTTGATCCAGGAAAGATTACCAGAGAAGTGTGATTTCTTTCTCCAATGACAAATGCTTGAAATGGACTCTAATCTGCATATTATATTGGAAACTCCCACTTGGACTTTGACTCTATTTCATCATTCAGTTGACTAAAATATCATGCAGAATTTTTTTTGACACTTAAATGCTAAAGGAAGCGAGGATTTAATCCTTGAATCAATAGAATTAGGTCCAGAAAAGATTACTGGAGAATTGTAAAAACCATAACCCTAATCCTAGCCCTAACCCTAACCGGAGAGTTGTAAAATTTTATCTAATGAAAATTCTTAAAATTGACTCTAATCTGCATTTTAAATTGGAAACTCCCACTTGGACTTTGACCCTCTTTCATCATTCAGTTCATGAAGATATTCTGAGACAGATCATTTTTGACAAGTACATGCTAAAGAAAGTCTGTAATTTATTCCTTGAATCAAAAACTTTTGATCCAGGAAAGATTAGCAGAGAAGTGTGATTTTTTTTCTCCAATGACAATGCTTGAAATTGACTCTAATCTGCATTTTAAATTGGAAACTCCCACTTGGACTTTGAACTTTTTCCATCGTTCAGTTCATGAAGATATTCTGAGACAGATCATTTTTGACAAGTACATGCTAAAGAAAGTCTGTAATTTATTCCTTGAATCAAAAACTTTTGATCCAGGAAAGATTACCAGAGAAGTGTGATTTTTTTTCTCCAATGACAATGCTTGAAATTGACTCTAATCTGCATTTTAAATTGGAAACTCCCACTTGGACTTTGACCCTCTTTCATCATTCAGTTGACTAAAATATCATGCAGAATTTTTTTTGACACTTAAATGCTAAAGGAAGCGTGGATTTATTCCTTGAATCAAAAGAATTAGGTCCAGAAAAGATTACTGGAGAATTGTAAAAACCCTAACCCTAATCCTAACCCTAACCCTAACCTAAGAGTTGTAAAATTTTATCTAATGAAAATGCTTGAAATTGACTCGAATCTGCATTTTAAATTGGAAACTCCCACTTTGACTTTGACCCTCTTTCATCATTCAGTTGACTAAAATATCGTGCAGAATTTTTTTTGACACTTAAATGCTATAGGAAGCGAGGAATTGAATCCTTGAATCAAAAGAATTAGGTCCTGAAAAGATTACTGGAGAATTGTAAAAACCCTAACCCTAATCCTAGCCCTAACCCTAACCGGAGAGTTGTAAAATTTTATCTAATGAAAATTCTTAAAATTGACTCTAATCTGCATTTTAAATTGGAAACTCCCACTTGGACTTTGACCTTTTTCCATCGTTCAGTTCATGAAGATATTCTGAGACAGATCATTTTTGACAAGTACATGCTACAGAAAGTCTGTAATTTATTCCTTGAATCAAAAACTTTTGATCCAGGAAAGATTACCAGAGAAGTGTGATTTTTTTTCTCCAATGACAATGCTTGAAATGGACTCTAATCTGCATATTATATTGGAAAATCCCACTTGGACTTTCACCCTATTTCATCATTCAGTTGACTAAAATATCATGCAGAATTTTTTTTGACACTTAAATGCTAAAGGAAGCGAGGATTTAATCCTTGAATCAATAGAATTAGGTCCAGAAAAGATTACTGGAGAATTGTAAAAACCCTAACCCTAATCCTAGCCCTAACCCTAACCGGAGAGTTGTAAAATTTTATCTAATGAAAATTCTTAAAATTGACTGTAATCTGCATTTTAAATTGGAAACTCCCACTTGGACTTTGATCCTCTTTCATCATTCAGTTCATGAAGATATTCTGAGACAGATCATTTTTGACAAGTACATGCTAAAGAAAGTGTGTAATTTAGTTCTTGAATCAAAAACTTTTGATCCAGGAAAGATTACCAGTGAAGGGTGATTTTTTTTTCTCCAAAAACAATGCTTGAAATTTACTCTAATCTGCATTTTAAATTGGAAACTCCCACTTTGACTTTGACCCTCTTTCATCATTCAGTTGACTAAAATATCGTGCAGAATTTTTTTTGACACTTAAATGCTAAAGGAAGCGAGGAATTGAATCCTTGAATCAAAAGAATTAGGTCCAGAAAAGATTACTGGAGAATTGTAAAAACCCTAACCCTAATCCTAGCCCTAACCCTAACCGGAGAGTTGTAAAATTTTATCTAATGAAAATTCTTAAAATTGACTCTAATCTGCATTTTAAATTGGAAACTCCCACTTGGACTTTGACCTTTTTCCATCGTTCAGTTGACTAAAATATCATGCCGAATTTTTTTTGACACTTAAATGCTAAAGGAAGCGAGGAATTTAATCCTTGAATCAAAAGAATTAGGTCCTGAAAAGATTACTGGAGAATTGTAAAAACCCTAACCCTAATCCTAGCCCTAACCCTAACCGGAGAGTTGTAAAATTTTATCTAATGAAAATTCTTAAAATTGACTCTAATCTGCATTTTAAATTGGAAACTCCCACTTGGACTTTGACCCTCTTTCATCATTCAGTTGACTAAAATATCATGCAGAATTTTTTTTGACACTTAAATGCTAAAGGAAGCGAGGAATTTAATCCTTGAATCAAAAGAATTAGGTCCTGAAAAGATTACTGGAGAATTGTAAAAACCCTAACCCTAATCCTAGCCCTAACCCTAACCGGAGAGTTGTAAAATTTTATCTAATGAAAATTCTTAAAATTGACTCTAATCTGCATTTTAAATTGGAAACTCCCACTTGGACTTTGACCCTCTTTCATCATTCAGTTGACTAAAATATCATGCAGAATTTCTATTGACACTTAAATGCTAAAGGAAGCGAGGATTTAATCCTTGAATCAAAAGAATTAGGTCCAGAAAAGATTACTGGAGAATTGTAAAAACCCTAACCCTAATCCTAACCCTAACCCTAACCTGAGAGTTGTAAAATTTTATCTAATGAAAATGCTTGAAATTGACTCTAATCTGCATTTTAAATTGGAAACTCCCACTTTGACTTTGACCCTCTTTCATCATTCAGTTGACTAAAATGTCATGCAGAATTTTTTTTGACACTTAAATACTAAAGGAAGCGAGGAATTGAATCCTTGAATCAAAAGAATTAGGTCCAGAAAAGATTACTGGAGAATTGTAAAAACCCTAACCCTAATCCTAGCCCTAACCCTAACCGGAGAGTTGTAAAATTTTATCTAATGAAAATTCTTAAAATTGACTCTAATCTGCATTTTAAATTGGAAACTCCCACTTGGACTTTGACATTTTTCCATCGTTCAGTTCATGAAGATATTCTGAGACAGATCATTTTTGACAAGTACATGCTAAAGAAAGTCTGTAATTTATTCCTTGAATCAAAAACTTTTGATCCAGGAAAGATTAGCAGAGAAGTGTGATTTTTTTTCTCCAATGACAATGCTTGAAATTGACTCTAATCTGCATTTTAAATTGGAAACTCCCACTTGGACTTTGACCCTCTTTCATCATTCAGTTGACTAAAATATCATGCAGAATTTCTATTGACACTTAAATGCTAAAGGAAGCGAGGATTTAATCCTTGAATCAAAAGAATTAGGTCCAGAAAAGATTACTGGAGAATTGTAAAAACCCTAACCCTAATCCTAACCCTAACCCTAACCTGAGAGTTGTAAAATTTTATCTAATGAAAATGCTTGAAATTTACTCTAATCTGCATTTTAAATTGGAAACTCCCACTTTGACTTTGACCCTCTTTCATCATTCAGTTGACTAAAATGTCATGCAGAATTTTTTTTGACACTTAAATACTAAAGGAAGCGAGGAATTGAATCCTTGAATCAAAAGAATTAGGTCCAGAAAAGATTACTGGAGAATTGTAAAAACCCTAACCCTAATCCTAGCCCTAACCCTAACCGGAGAGTTGTAAAATTTTATCTAATGAAAATTCTTAAAATTGACTCTAATCTGCATTTTAAATTGGAAACTCCCACTTGGACTTTGACCTTTTTCCATCGTTCAGTTCATGAAGATATTCTGAGACAGATCATTTTTGACAAGTACATGCTACAGAAAGTCTGTAATTTATTCCTTGAATCAAAAACTTTTGATCCAGGAAAGATTACCAGAGAAGTGTGATTTCTTTCTCCAATGACAAATGCTTGAAATGGACTCTAATCTGCATATTATATTGGAAACTCCCACTTGGACTTTGACTCTATTTCATCATTCAGTTGACTAAAATATCATGCAGAATTTTTTTTGACACTTAAATGCTAAAGGAAGCGAGGATTTAATCCTTGAATCAATAGAATTAGGTCCAGAAAAGATTACTGGAGAATTGTAAAAACCATAACCCTAATCCTAGCCCTAACCCTAACCGGAGAGTTGTAAAATTTTATCTAATGAAAATTCTTAAAATTGACTCTAATCTGCATTTTAAATTGGAAACTCCCACTTGGACTTTGACCCTCTTTCATCATTCAGTTCATGAAGATATTCTGAGACAGATCATTTTTGACAAGTACATGCTAAAGAAAGTCTGTAATTTATTCCTTGAATCAAAAACTTTTGATCCAGGAAAGATTAGCAGAGAAGTGTGATTTTTTTTCTCCAATGACAATGCTTGAAATTGACTCTAATCTGCATTTTAAATTGGAAACTCCCACTTGGACTTTGAACTTTTTCCATCGTTCAGTTCATGAAGATATTCTGAGACAGATCATTTTTGACAAGTACATGCTAAAGAAAGTCTGTAATTTATTCCTTGAATCAAAAACTTTTGATCCAGGAAAGATTACCAGAGAAGTGTGATTTTTTTTCTCCAATGACAATGCTTGAAATTGACTCTAATCTGCATTTTAAATTGGAAACTCCCACTTGGACTTTGACCCTCTTTCATCATTCAGTTGACTAAAATATCATGCAGAATTTTTTTTGACACTTAAATGCTAAAGGAAGCGTGGATTTATTCCTTGAATCAAAAGAATTAGGTCCAGAAAAGATTACTGGAGAATTGTAAAAACCCTAACCCTAATCCTAACCCTAACCCTAACCTAAGAGTTGTAAAATTTTATCTAATGAAAATGCTTGAAATTGACTCGAATCTGCATTTTAAATTGGAAACTCCCACTTTGACTTTGACCCTCTTTCATCATTCAGTTGACTAAAATATCGTGCAGAATTTTTTTTGACACTTAAATGCTATAGGAAGCGAGGAATTGAATCCTTGAATCAAAAGAATTAGGTCCTGAAAAGATTACTGGAGAATTGTAAAAACCCTAACCCTAATCCTAGCCCTAACCCTAACCGGAGAGTTGTAAAATTTTATCTAATGAAAATTCTTAAAATTGACTCTAATCTGCATTTTAAATTGGAAACTCCCACTTGGACTTTGACCTTTTTCCATCGTTCAGTTCATGAAGATATTCTGAGACAGATCATTTTTGACAAGTACATGCTACAGAAAGTCTGTAATTTATTCCTTGAATCAAAAACTTTTGATCCAGGAAAGATTACCAGAGAAGTGTGATTTTTTTTCTCCAATGACAATGCTTGAAATGGACTCTAATCTGCATATTATATTGGAAAATCCCACTTGGACTTTCACCCTATTTCATCATTCAGTTGACTAAAATATCATGCAGAATTTTTTTTGACACTTAAATGCTAAAGGAAGCGAGGATTTAATCCTTGAATCAATAGAATTAGGTCCAGAAAAGATTACTGGAGAATTGTAAAAACCCTAACCCTAATCCTAGCCCTAACCCTAACCGGAGAGTTGTAAAATTTTATCTAATGAAAATTCTTAAAATTGACTGTAATCTGCATTTTAAATTGGAAACTCCCACTTGGACTTTGATCCTCTTTCATCATTCAGTTCATGAAGATATTCTGAGACAGATCATTTTTGACAAGTACATGCTAAAGAAAGTGTGTAATTTAGTTCTTGAATCAAAAACTTTTGATCCAGGAAAGATTACCAGTGAAGGGTGATTTTTTTTTCTCCAAAAACAATGCTTGAAATTTACTCTAATCTGCATTTTAAATTGGAAACTCCCACTTTGACTTTGACCCTCTTTCATCATTCAGTTGACTAAAATATCGTGCAGAATTTTTTTTGACACTTAAATGCTAAAGGAAGCGAGGAATTGAATCCTTGAATCAAAAGAATTAGGTCCAGAAAAGATTACTGGAGAATTGTAAAAACCCTAACCCTAATCCTAGCCCTAACCCTAACCGGAGAGTTGTAAAATTTTATCTAATGAAAATTCTTAAAATTGACTCTAATCTGCATTTTAAATTGGAAACTCCCACTTGGACTTTGACCTTTTTCCATCGTTCAGTTGACTAAAATATCATGCAGAATTTTTTTTGACACTTAAATGCTAAAGGAAGCGAGGAATTTAATCCTTGAATCAAAAGAATTAGGTCCTGAAAAGATTACTGGAGAATTGTAAAAACCCTAACCCTAATCCTAGCCCTAACCCTAACCGGAGAGTTGTAAAATTTTATCTAATGAAAATTCTTAAAATTGACTCTAATCTGCATTTTAAATTGGAAACTCCCACTTGGACTTTGACCCTCTTTCATCATTCAGTTGACTAAAATATCATGCAGAATTTTTTTTGACACTTAAATGCTAAAGGAAGCGAGGAATTTAATCCTTGAATCAAAAGAATTAGGTCCTGAAAAGATTACTGGAGAATTGTAAAAACCCTAACCCTAATCCTAGCCCTAACCCTAACCGGAGAGTTGTAAAATTTTATCTAAT
Source organism: Brienomyrus brachyistius (assembly GCF_023856365.1). Classification (NCBI taxonomy): domain Eukaryota; kingdom Metazoa; phylum Chordata; class Actinopteri; order Osteoglossiformes; family Mormyridae; genus Brienomyrus; species Brienomyrus brachyistius. The sequence goes on along the minus strand of NW_026042352.1, from coordinate 562,922 downwards.
GAAAATTCTTAAAATTGACTCTAATCTGAATTTTAAATTGGAAACTCCCACTTGGACTTTGACCCTCTTTCATCATTCAGTTGACTAAAATATCATGCAGAATTTCTATTGACACTTAAATGCTAAAGGAAGCGAGGATTTAATCCTTGAATCAAAAGAATTAGGTCCAGAAAAGATTACTGGAGAATTGTAAAAACCCTAACCCTAATCCTAACCCTAACCCTAACCTGAGAGTTGTAAAATTTTATCTAATGAAAATGCTTGAAATTGACTCTAATCTGCATTTTAAATTGGAAACTCCCACTTTGACTTTGACCCTCTTTCATCATTCAGTTGACTAAAATGTCATGCAGAATTTTTTTTGACACTTAAATACTAAAGGAAGCGAGGAATTGAATCCTTGAATCAAAAGAATTAGGTCCAGAAAAGATTACTGGAGAATTGTAAAAACCCTAACCCTAATCCTAGCCCTAACCCTAACCGGAGAGTTGTAAAATTTTATCTAATGAAAATTCTTAAAATTGACTCTAATCTGCATTTTAAATTGGAAACTCCCACTTGGACTTTGACATTTTTCCATCGTTCAGTTCATGAAGATATTCTGAGATAGATCATTTTTGACAAGTACATGCTAAAGAAAGTCTGTAATTTATTCCTTGAATCAAAAACTTTTGATCCAGGAAAGATTAGCAGAGAAGTGTGATTTTTTTTCTCCAATGACAATCCTTGAAATTGACTCTAATCTGCATTTTAAATTGGAAACTCCCACTTGGACTTTGACCCTCTTTCATCATTCAGTTGACTAAAATATCATGCAGAATTTCTATTGACACTTAAATGCTAAAGGAAGCGAGGATTTAATCCTTGAATCAATAGAATTAGGTCCAGAAAAGATTACTGGAGAATTGTAAAAACCCTAACCCTAATCCTAGCCCTAACCCTAACCGGAGAGTTGTAAAATTTTATCTAATGAAAATTCTTAAAATTGACTCTAATCTGCATTTTAAATTGGAAACTCCCACTTGGACTTTGACCTTTTTCCATCGTTCAGTTCATGAAGATATTCTGAGACAGATCATTTTTGACAAGTACATGCTACAGAAAGTCTGTAATTTATTCCTTGAATCAAAAACTTTTAATCCAGGAAAGATTACCAGAGAAGTGTGATTTCTTTCTCCAATGACAATGCTTGAAATGGACTCTAATCTGCATATTATATTGGAAGCTCCCACTTGGACTTTGACTCTATTTCATCATTCAGTTGACTAAAATATCATGCAGAATTTTTTTTGACACTTAAATGCTAAAGGAAGCGAGGATTTAATCCTTGAATCAATAGAATTAGGTCCAGAAAAGATTACTGGAGAATTGTAAAAACCCTAACCCTAATCCTAGCCCTAACCCTAACCGGAGAGTTGTAAAATTTTATCTAATGAAAATTCTTAAAATTGACTCTAATCTGCATTTTAAATTGGAAACTCCCACTTGGACTTTGACCCTCTTTCATCATTCAGTTCACGAAGATATTCTGAGACAGATCATTTTTGACAAGTACATGCTAAAGAAAGTCTGTAATTTATTCCTTGAATCAAAAACTTTTGATCCAGGAAAGATTAGCAGAGAAGTGTGATTTTTTTTCTCCAATGACAATGCTTGAAATTGACTCTAATCTGCATTTTAAATTGGAAACTCCCACTTGGACTTTGAACTTTTTCCATCGTTCAGTTCATGAAGATATTCTGAGACAGATCATTTTTGACAAGTACATGCTAAAGAAAGTCTGTAATTTATTCCTTGAATCAAAAACTTTTGATCCAGGAAAGATTACCAGAGAAGTGTGATTTTTTTTCTCCAATGACAATGCTTGAAATTGACTCTAATCTGCATTTTAAATTGGAAACTCCCACTTGGACTTTGACCCTCTTTCATCATTCAGTTAACTAAAATATCATGCAGAATTTTTTTTGACACTTAAATGCTAAAGGAAGCGTGGATTTATTCCTTGAATCAAAAGAATTAGGTCCAGAAAAGATTACTGGAAAATTGTAAAAACCCTAACCCTAATCCTAACCCTAACCCTAACCTGAGAGTTGTAAAATTTTATCTAATGAAAATGCTTGAAATTGACTCTAATCTGCATTTTAAATTGGAAACTCCCACTTGGACTTTGACCCTCTTTCATCATTCAGTTGACTAAAATATCATGCAGAATTTTTTTTTTGACACTTAAATGCTAAAGGAAGCGAGGAATTTGTGTAATTTATTCCTTGAATCAAAAACTTTTGATCCAGGAAAGATTACCAGAGAAGTGTGATTTTATTCTCCAATGACAATGCTTGAAATTGACTCTAATCTGCATTTTATATTGGAAACTCCCACTTGGACTTTGACCCTCTTTCATCATTCAGTTGACTAAAATATCATGCAGAATTTTTTTTTGACACTTAAATGCTAAAGGAAGCGAGGAATTTAATCCTTGAATCAAAAGAATTAGGTCCAGAAAAGATTACTGGAGAATTGTAAAAAACCCAACCCTAATCCTAGCCCTAACCCTAACCGGAGAGTTGTAAAATTTTATCTAATGAAAATGCTTGAAATTGACTGTAATCTGCATTTAAAATTGGAAACTCCCACTTGGACTTTGACCCTCTTTCATCATTCAGTTGACTAAAATATCATGCAGAATTTTTTTTGACACTTAAATGCTAAAGGAAGCGAGGATTTAATCCTTGAATCAATAGAATTAGGTCCAGAAAAGATTACTGGAGAATTGTAAAAACCCTAACCCTAATCCTAGCCCTAACCCTAACCGGAGAGTTGTAAAATTTTATCTAATGAAAATTCTTAAAATTGACTCTAATCTGCATTTTAAATTGGAAACTCCCACTTGGACTTTGACCTTTTTCCATCGTTCAGTTCATGAAGATATTCTGAGACAGATCATTTTTGACAAGTACATGCTACAGAAAGTCTGTAATTTATTCCTTGAATCAAAAACTTTTGATCCAGGAAAGATTACCAGAGAAGTGTGATTTTTTTTCTCCAATGACAATGCTTGAAATGGACTCTAATCTGCATATTATATTGGAAACTCCCACTTGGACTTTCACCCTATTTCATCATTCAGTTGACTAAAATATCATGCAGAATTTTTTTTGACACTTAAATGCTAAAGGAAGCGAGGATTTAATCCTTGAATCAATAGAATTAGGTCCAGAAAAGATTACTGGAGAATTGTAAAAACCCTAACCCTAATCCTAGCCCTAACCCTAACCGGAGAGTTGTAAAATTTTATCTAATGAAAATTCTTAAAATTGACTGTAATCTGCATTTTAAATTGGAAACTCCCACTTGGACTTTGACCTTTTTCCATCGTTCAGTTCATGAAGATATTCTGAGACAGATCATTTTTGACAAGTACATGCTACAGAAAGTCTGTAATTTATTCCTTGAATCAAAAACTTTTGATCCAGGAAAGATTACCAGAGAAGTGTGATTTCTTTCTCCAATGACAATGCTTGAAATGGACTCTAATCTGCATATTATATTGGAAACTCCCACTTGGACTTTGACTCTATTTCATCATTCAGTTGACTAAAATATCATGCAGAATTTTTTTTGAAACTTAAATGCTAAAGGAAGCGAGGATTTAATCCTTGAATCAATAGAATTAGGTCCAGAAAAGATTACTGGAGAATTGTAAAAACCCTAACCCTAATCCTAGCCCTAACCCTAACCGGAGAGTTGTAAAATTTTATCTAATGAAAATTCTTAAAATTGACTCTAATCTGCATTTTAAATTGGAAACTCCCACTTGGACTTTGACCCTCTTTCATCATTCAGTTCATGAAGATATTCTGAGACAGATCATTTTTGACAAGTACATGCTAAAGAAAGTCTGTAATTTATTCCTTGAATCAAAAACTTTTGATCCAGGAAAGATTAGCAGAGAAGTGTGATTTTTTTTCTCCAATGACAATGCTTGAAATTGACTCTAATCTGCATTTTAAATTGGAAACTCCCACTTGGACTTTGAACTTTTTCCATTGTTCAGTTCATGAAGATATTCTGAGACAGATCATTTTTGACAAGTACATGCTAAAGAAAGTCTATAATTTATTCCTTGAATCAAAAACTTTTGATCCAGGAAAGATTAGCAGAGAAGTGTGATTTTTTTTCTCCAATGACAATGCTTGAAATTGACTCTAATCTGCATTTTAAATTGGAAACTCCCACTTGGACTTTGACCCTCTTTCATCATTCAGTTGACTAAAATATCATGCAGAATTTCTTTTGACACTTAAATGCTAAAGGAAGCGAGGATTTAATCCTTGAATCAAAAGAATTAGGTCCAGAAAAGATTACTGGAGAATTGTAAAAACCCTAACCCTAATCCTAACCCTAACCCTAACCTGAGAGTTGTAAAATATTATCTAATGAAAATGCTTGAAATTGACTCTAATCTGCATTTTAAATTGGAAACTCCCACTTTGACTTTGACCCTCTTTCATCATTCAGTTGAATAAAATGTCATGCAGAATTTTTTTTGACACTTAAATACTAAAGGAAGCGAGGAATTGAATCCTTGAATCAAAATAATTAGGTCCAGAAAAGATTACTGGAGAATTGTAAAAACCCTAACCCTAATCCTAGCCCTAACCCTAACCGGAGAGTTGTAAAATTTTATCTAATGAAAATTCTTAAAATTGACTCTAATCTGCATTTTAAATTGGAAACTCCCACTTGGACTTTGACCTTTTTCCATCGTTCAGTTCATGAAGATATTCTGAGACAGATCATTTTTGACAAGTACATGCTACAGAAAGTCTGTAATTTATTCCTTGAATCAAAAACTTTTGATCCAGGAAATATTACCAGAGAAGTGTGATTTTTTTTCTCCAATTACAATGCTTGAAATTGACTCTAATCTGCATTTTAAATTGGAAACTCCGACTTGGACTTTGACCCTCTTTCATCATTCAGTTGACTAAAATATCATGCAGAATATTATTTTGAGACTTAAATGCTAAAGGAAGTGAGGAATTGAATCCTTGAATCAAAATAATTAGGTCCAGAAAAGATTACTGGAGAATTGTAAAAACCCTAACCCTAATCCTAGCCCTAACCCTAACCGGAGAGTTGTAAAATTTTATCTAATGAAAATTCTTAAAATTGACTCTAATCTGCATTTAAATTGGAAACTCCCACTTGGACTTTGACCTTTTTCCATCGTTCAGTTCATGAAGATATTCTGAGACAGATCATTTTTGACAAGTACATGCTACAGAAAGTCTGTAATTTATTCCTTGAATCAAAAACTTTTGATCCAGGAAAGATTACCAGAGAAGTGTGATTTTTTTCTCCAATGACAATGCTTGAAATGGACTCTAATCTGCATATTAAATTGGAAACTCCCACTTGGACTTTGACCCTCTTTCATCATTCAGTTGACTAAAATATCATGCAGAATTTTTTTTGACACTTAAATGCTAAAGGAAGCGAGGATTTAATCCTTGAATCAATAGAATTAGGTCCAGAAAAGATTACTGGAGAATTGTAAAAACCCTAACCCTAATCCTAGCCTTAACCCTAACTGGAGAGTTGTAAAATTTTATCTAATGAAAATTCTTAAAATTGACTCTAATCTGCATTTTAAATTGGAAACTCCCACTTGGACTTTGACCTTTTTCCATCGTTCAGTTAATGAAGTTATTCTGAGACAGATCATTTTTGACAAGTACATGCTATAGAAAGTCTGTCATTTATTCCTTTAATCAAAAACTTTTGATCCAGGAAAGATTACCAGAGAAGTGTGATTTTTTTCTCCAATGACAATGCTTGAAATGGACTCTAATCTGCATTTTAAATTGGAAACTCCCACTTGGACTTTGACCCTCTTTCATCATTCAGTTGACTAAAATATCATGCAGAATTATTTTTGACACTTAAATGCTAAAGGAAGCGAGGATTTAATCCTTGAATCAATAGAATTAGGTCCAGAAAAGATTACTGGAGAATTGTAAAAACCCTAACCCTAATCCTAGCCCTAACCCTAACCGGAGAGTTGTAAAATTTTATCTAATGAAAATTCTTAAAATTGACTCTAATCTGCATTTTAAATTGGAAACTCCCACTTGGACTATGACCCTCTTTCATCATTCAGTTGACTAAAATATCATGCAGAATTTTTTTTGACACTTAAATGCTAAAGGAAGCGAGGAATTTAATCCTTGAATCAAAAGAATTAGGTCCTGAAAAGATTACTGGAGAATTGTAAAAACCCTAACCCTAATCCTAGCCCTAACCCTAACCGGAGAGTTGTAAAATTTTATCTAATGAAAATTCTTAAAATTGACTCTAATCTGCATTTTAAATTGGAAACTCCCACTTGGACTTTGACCTTTTTCCATCGTTCAGTTCATGAAGATATTCTGAGACAGATCATTTTTGACAAGTACATGCTAAAGAAAGTCTGTAATTTATTCCTTGAATCAAAAACTTTTGATCCAGGAAAGATTAGCAGAGAAGTGTGATTTTTTTTCTCCAATGACAATGCTTGAAATTGACTCTAATCTGCATTTTAAATTGGAAACTCCCACTTGGACTTTGACCCTCTTTCATCATTCAGTTGACTAAAATATCATGCAGAATTTCTTTTGACACTTAAATGCTAAAGGAAGCGAGGATTTAATCCTTGAATCAAAAGAATTAGGTCCAGAAAAGATTACTGGAGAATTGTAAAAACCCTAACCCTAATCCTAGCCCTAACCCTAACTGGAGAGTTGTAAAATTTTATCTAATGAAAATTCTTAAAATTGACTCTAATCTGCATTTTAAATTGGAAACTCCCACTTGGACTTTGACCTTTTTCCATCGTTCAGTTCATGAAGATATTCTGAGACAGATCATTTTTGACAAGTACATGCTACAGAAAGTCTGTAATTTATTCCTTGAAACAAAAACTTTTGATCCAGGAAAGATTACCAGAGAAGTGTGATTTCTTTCTCCAATGACAATGCTTGAAATGGACTCTAATCTGCATATTATATTGGAAACTCCCACTTGGACTTTGACCCTATTTCATCATTCAGTTGACTAAAATATCATGCAGAATTTTTTTTGACACTTAAATGCTAAAGGAAGCGAGGATTTAATCCTTGAATCAATAGAATTAGTTCCAGAAAAGATTACTGGAGAATTGTAAAAACCCTAACCCTAATCCTAGCCCTAACCCTAACCGGAGAGTTGTAAAATTTTATCTAATGAAAATTCTTAAAATTGACTCTAATCTGCATTTTAAATTGGAAACTCCCACTTTGACTTTGACCCTCTTTCATCATTCAGTTGACTAAAATATCATGCAGAATTTTTTTTGACACTTAAATGCTAAAGGAAGCGAGGAATTTAATCCTTGAATCAAAAGAATTAGGTCCTGAAAAGATTACTGGAGAATTGTAAAAACCCTAACCCTAATCCTAGCCCTAACCCTAACCGGAAAGTTGTAATATTTTATCTAATGAAAATTCTTAAAATTGACTCTAATCTGCATTTTAAATTGGAAACTCCCACTTGGACTTTGACCTTTTTCCATCGTTCAGTTCATGAAGATATTCTGAGACAGATCATTTTTGTCAAGTACATGCTAAAGAAAGTCTGTAATTTATTCCTTGAATCAAAAACTTTTGATCCAGGAAAGATTAGCAGAGAAGTGTGATTTTTTTTCTCCAATGACAATGCTTGAAATTGACTCTAATCTGCATTTTAAATTGGAAACTCCCACTTGGACTTTGACCCTCTTTCATCATTCAGTTGACTAAAATATCATTCAGAATTTCTTTTGACACTTAAATGCTAAAGGAAGCGAGGATTTAATCCTTGAATCAAAAGAATTAGGTCCAGAAAAGATTACTGGAGAATTGTAAAAACCCTAACCCTAATCCTAACCCTAACCCTAACCTGAGAGTTGTAAAATATTATCTAATGAAAATGCTTGAAATTGACTATAATCTGCATTTTAAATTGGAAACTCCCACTTTGACTTTGACCCTCTTTCATCATTCAGTTGACTAAAATGTCATGCAGAATTTTTTTTGACACTTAAATACTAAAGGAAGCGAGGAATTGAATCCTTGAATCAAAATAATTAGGTCCAGAAAAGATTACTGGAGAATTGTAAAAACCCTAACCCTAATCCTAGCCCTAACCCTAACCGGAGAGTTGTAAAATTTTATCTAATGAAAATTCTTAAAATTGACTCTAATCTGCATTTAAATTGGAAACTCCCACTTGGACTTTGACCTTTTTCCATCGTTCAGTTCATGAAGATATTCTGAGACAGATCATTTTTGACAAGTACATGCTACAGAAAGTCTGTAATTTATTCCTTGAATCAAAAACTTTTGATCCAGGAAAGATTACCAGAGAAGTGTGATTTTTTTCTCCAATGACAATGCTTGAAATGGACTCTAATCTGCATATTAAATTGGAAACTCCCACTTGGACTTTGACCCTCTTTCATCATTCAGTTGACTAAAATATCATGCAGAATTTTTTTTGACACTTAAATGCTAAAGGAAGCGAGGATTTAATCCTTGAATCAATAGAATTAGGTCCAGAAAAGATTACTGGAGAATTGTAAAAACCCTAACCCTAATCCTAGCCTTAACCCTAACTGGAGAGTTGTAAAATTTTATCTAATGAAAATTCTTAAAATTGACTCTAATCTGCATTTTAAATTGGAAACTCCCACTTGGACTTTGACCTTTTTCCATCGTTCAGTTAATGAAGTTATTCTGAGACAGATCATTTTTGACAAGTACATGCTAAAGAAAGTGTGTAATTTAGTTCTTGAATCAAAAACTTTTGATCCAGGAAAGATTACCAGTGAAGGGTGATTTTTTTTTCTCCAAAAACAATGCTTGAAATTTACTCTAATCTGCATTTTAAATTGGAAACTCCCACTTGGACTTTGACCCTCTTTCATCATTCAGTTGACTAAAATATCATGCAGAATTTTTTTTGACACTTAAATGCTAAAGGAAGCGAGGATTTAATCCTTGAATCAAAAGAATTAGGTCCAGAAAAGATTACTGGAGAATTGTAAAAACCCTAACCCTAATCCTAACCCTAACTGGAGAGTTGTAAAATTTTATCTAATGAAAATGCTTGATATTGACTCTAATCTGCATTTTAAATTGGAAACTCCCACTAGGACTTTGACCTTTTTTCATCGTTCAGTTCATGAAGATATTCTGAGACAGATCATTTTTGACAAGTACATGCTAAAGAAAGTCTGTAATTTATTCCTTGAATCAAAAACTTTTGATCCAGGAAAGATTACCAGAGAAGTGTGATTTTTTTTCTCCAATGACAATGCTTGAAATTGACTCTAATCTGCATTTTAAATTGGAAACTCCTACTTTGACTTTGACCCTCTTTCATCATTCAGTTGACTAAAATATCATGCAGATTTTTTTTTTGACACTTAAATGCTAAAGGAAGCGTGGATTTAATCCTTGAATCAAAAGAATTAGGTCCAGAAAAGATTACTGGAGAATTGTAAAAACCCTAACCCTAATCCTAACCCTAACCCTAACCTGAGAGTTGTAAAATTTTATCAAATGAAAATGCTTGAAATTGACTCTAATCTGCATTTTAAATTGGAAACTCCCACTTGGACTTTGACCGTCTTTCATCATTCAGTTGACTGAAATATCATGCAGAATTTTTTTTCACACTTAAATGCTAAAGGAAGCGAGGATTTAATCCTTGAATCAAAAGAATTAGGTCCAGAAAAGATTACTGGAGAATTGTAAAAACCCTAACCCTAATCCTAACCCTAACCCTAACCTGAGAGTTGTAAAATTTTATCAAATGAAAATGCTTGAAATTGACTCTAATCTGCATTTTAAATTGGAAACTCCCACTTGGACTTTGACCGTCTTTCATCATTCAGTTGACTAAAATATCATGCAGAATTTTTTTTGACACTTAAATGCTAAAGGAAGCGAGGATTTAATCCTTGAATCAAAAGAATTAGGTCCAGAAAATATTACTGGAGAATTGTAAAAACCCTAACCCTAATCCTAACCCTAACCCTAACCGGAGAGTTGTAAAATTTTATCTAATGAAAATTCTTAAAATTGACTCTAATCTGCATTTTAAATTGGAAACTCCCACTTGGACTTTGACCCTCTTTCATCATTCAGTTGACTAAAATATCATGCAGAATTTCTTTTGACACTTAAATGCTAAAGGAAGCGAGGATTTAATCCTTGAATCAAAAGAATTAGGTCCAGAAAAGATTACTGGAGAATTGTAAAAACCCTAACCCTAATCCTAGCCCTAACCCTAACTGGAGAGTTGTAAAATTTTATCTAATGAAAATTCTTAAAATTGACTCTAATCTGCATTTTAAATTGGAAACTCCCACTTGGACTTTGACCTTTTTCCATCGTTCAGTTCATGAAGATATTCTGAGACAGATCATTTTTGACAAGTACATGCTACAGAAAGTCTGTAATTTATTCCTTGAAACAAAAACTTTTGATCCAGGAAAGATTACCAGAGAAGTGTGATTTCTTTCTCCAATGACAATGCTTGAAATGGACTCTAATCTGCATATTATATTGGAAACTCCCACTTGGACTTTGACCCTATTTCATCATTCAGTTGACTAAAATATCATGCAGAATTTTTTTTGACACTTAAATGCTAAAGGAAGCGAGGATTTAATCCTTGAATCAATAGAATTAGGTCCAGAAAAGATTACTGGAGAATTGTAAAAACCCTAACCCTAATCCTAGCCCTAACCCTAACCGGAGAGTTGTAAAATTTTATCTAATGAAAATTCTTAAAATTGACTCTAATCTGCATTTTAAATTGGAAACTCCCACTTTGACTTTGACCCTCTTTCATCATTCAGTTGACTAAAATATCATGCAGAATTTTTTTTGACACTTAAATGCTAAAGGAAGCGAGGAATTGAATCCTTGAATCAAAATAATTAGGTCCAGAAAAGATTACTGGAGAATTGTAAAAACCCTAACCCTAATCCTAGCCCTAACCCTAACCGGAGAGTTGTAAAATTTTATCTAATGAAAATTCTTAAAATTGACTCTAATCTGCATTTTAAATTGGAAACTCCCACTTGGACTTTGACCTTTTTCCATCGTTCAGTTCATGAAGATATTCTGAGACAGATCATTTTTGTCAAGTACATGCTAAAGAAAGTCTGTAATTTATTCCTTGAATCAAAAACTTTTGATCCAGGAAAGATTAGCAGAGAAGTGTGATTTTTTTTCTCCAATGACAATGCTTGAAATTGACTCTAATCTGCATTTTAAATTGGAAACTCCCACTTGGACTTTGACCCTCTTTCATCATTCAGTTGACTAAAATATCATGCAGAATTTCTTTTGACACTTAAATGCTAAAGGAAGCGAGGATTTAATCCTTGAATCAATAGAATTAGGTCCAGAAAAGATTACTGGAGAATTGTAAAAACCCTAACCCTAATCCTAGCCCTAACCCTAACCGGAGAGTTGTAAAATTTTATCTAATGAAAATTCTTAAAATTGACTCTAATCTGCATTTTAAATTGGAAACTCCCACTTGGACTATGACCCTCTTTCATCATTCAGTTGACTAAAATATCATGCAGAATTTTTTTTGACACTTAAATGCTAAAGGAAGCGAGGAATTTAATCCTTGAATCAAAAGAATTAGGTCCTGAAAAGATTACTGGAGAATTGTAAAAACCCTAACCCTAATCCTAGCCCTAACCCTAACCGGAGAGTTGTAAAATTTTATCTAATGAAAATTCTTAAAATTGACTCTAATCTGCATTTTAAATTGGAAACTCCCACTTGGACTTTGACCTTTTTCCATCGTTCAGTTCATGAAGATATTCTGAGACAGATCATTTTTGACAAGTACATGCTAAAGAAAGTCTGTAATTTATTCCTTGAATCAAAAACTTTTGATCCAGGAAAGATTAGCAGAGAAGTGTGATTTTTTTTCTCCAATGACAATGCTTGAAATTGACTCTAATCTGCATTTTAAATTGGAAACTCCCACTTGGACTTTGACCCTCTTTCATCATTCAGTTGACTAAAATATCATGCAGAATTTCTTTTGACACTTAAATGCTAAAGGAAGCGAGGATTTAATCCTTGAATCAAAAGAATTAGGTCCAGAAAAGATTACTGGAGAATTGTAAAAACCCTAACCCTAATCCTAGCCCTAACCCTAACTGGAGAGTTGTAAAATTTTATCTAATGAAAATTCTTAAAATTGACTCTAATCTGCATTTTAAATTGGAAACTCCCACTTGGACTTTGACCTTTTTCCATCGTTCAGTTCATGAAGATATTCTGAGACAGATCATTTTTGACAAGTACATGCTACAGAAAGTCTGTAATTTATTCCTTGAAACAAAAACTTTTGATCCAGGAAAGATTACCAGAGAAGTGTGATTTCTTTCTCCAATGACAATGCTTGAAATGGACTCTAATCTGCATATTATATTGGAAACTCCCACTTGGACTTTGACCCTATTTCATCATTCAGTTGACTAAAATATCATGCAGAATTTTTTTTGACACTTAAATGCTAAAGGAAGCGAGGATTTAATCCTTGAATCAATAGAATTAGTTCCAGAAAAGATTACTGGAGAATTGTAAAAACCCTAACCCTAATCCTAGCCCTAACCCTAACCGGAGAGTTGTAAAATTTTATCTAATGAAAATTCTTAAAATTGACTCTAATCTGCATTTTAAATTGGAAACTCCCACTTTGACTTTGACCCTCTTTCATCATTCAGTTGACTAAAATATCATGCAGAATTTTTTTTGACACTTAAATGCTAAAGGAAGCGAGGAATTGAATCCTTGAATCAAAATAATTAGGTCCAGAAAAGATTACTGGAGAATTGTAAAAACCCTAACCCTAATCCTAGCCCTAACCCTAACCGGAGAGTTGTAAAATTTTATCTAATGAAAATTCTTAAAATTGACTCTAATCTGCATTTTAAATTGGAAACTCCCACTTGGACTTTGACCTTTTTCCATCGTTCAGTTCATGAAGATATTCTGAGACAGATCATTTTTGTCAAGTACATGCTAAAGAAAGTCTGTAATTTATTCCTTGAATCAAAAACTTTTGATCCAGGAAAGATTAGCAGAGAAGTGTGATTTTTTTTCTCCAATGACAATGCTTGAAATTGACTCTAATCTGCATTTTAAATTGGAAACTCCCACTTGGACTTTGACCCTCTTTCATCATTCAGTTGACTAAAATATCATGCAGAATTTCTTTTGACACTTAAATGCTAAAGGAAGCGAGGATTTAATCCTTGAATCAATAGAATTAGGTCCAGAAAAGATTACTGGAGAATTGTAAAAACCCTAACCCTAATCCTAGCCCTAACCCTAACCGGAGAGTTGTAAAATTTTATCTAATGAAAATTCTTAAAATTGACTCTAATCTGCATTTTAAATTGGAAACTCCCACTTGGACTATGACCCTCTTTCATCATTCAGTTGACTAAAATATCATGCAGAATTTTTTTTGACACTTAAATGCTAAAGGAAGCGAGGAATTTAATCCTTGAATCAAAAGAATTAGGTCCTGAAAAGATTACTGGAGAATTGTAAAAACCCTAACCCTAATCCTAGCCCTAACCCTAACCGGAGAGTTGTAAAATTTTATCTAATGAAAATTCTTAAAATTGACTCTAATCTGCATTTTAAATTGGAAACTCCCACTTGGACTTTGACCTTTTTCCATCGTTCAGTTCATGAAGATATTCTGAGACAGATCATTTTTGACAAGTACATGCTAAAGAAAGTCTGTAATTTATTCCTTGAATCAAAAACTTTTGATCCAGGAAAGATTAGCAGAGAAGTGTGATTTTTTTTCTCCAATGACAATGCTTGAAATTGACTCTAATCTGCATTTTAAATTGGAAACTCCCACTTGGACTTTGACCCTCTTTCATCATTCAGTTGACTAAAATATCATGCAGAATTTCTTTTGACACTTAAATGCTAAAGGAAGCGAGGATTTAATCCTTGAATCAAAAGAATTAGGTCCAGAAAAGATTACTGGAGAATTGTAAAAACCCTAACCCTAATCCTAGCCCTAACCCTAACTGGAGAGTTGTAAAATTTTATCTAATGAAAATTCTTAAAATTGACTCTAATCTGCATTTTAAATTGGAAACTCCCACTTGGACTTTGACCTTTTTCCATCGTTCAGTTCATGAAGATATTCTGAGACAGATCATTTTTGACAAGTACATGCTACAGAAAGTCTGTAATTTATTCCTTGAAACAAAAACTTTTGATCCAGGAAAGATTACCAGAGAAGTGTGATTTCTTTCTCCAATGACAATGCTTGAAATGGACTCTAATCTGCATATTATATTGGAAACTCCCACTTGGACTTTGACCCTATTTCATCATTCAGTTGACTAAAATATCATGCAGAATTTTTTTTGACACTTAAATGCTAAAGGAAGCGAGGATTTAATCCTTGAATCAATAGAATTAGTTCCAGAAAAGATTACTGGAGAATTGTAAAAACCCTAACCCTAATCCTAGCCCTAACCCTAACCGGAGAGTTGTAAAATTTTATCTAATGAAAATTCTTAAAATTGACTCTAATCTGCATTTTAAATTGGAAACTCCCACTTTGACTTTGACCCTCTTTCATCATTCAGTTGACTAAAATATCATGCAGAATTTTTTTTGACACTTAAATGCTAAAGGAAGCGAGGAATTTAATCCTTGAATCAAAAGAATTAGGTCCTGAAAAGATTACTGGAGAATTGTAAAAACCCTAACCCTAATCCTAGCCCTAACCCTAACCGGAAAGTTGTAATATTTTATCTAATGAAAATTCTTAAAATTGACTCTAATCTGCATTTTAAATTGGAAACTCCCACTTGGACTTTGACCTTTTTCCATCGTTCAGTTCATGAAGATATTCTGAGACAGATCATTTTTGTCAAGTACATGCTAAAGAAAGTCTGTAATTTATTCCTTGAATCAAAAACTTTTGATCCAGGAAAGATTAGCAGAGAAGTGTGATTTTTTTTCTCCAATGACAATGCTTGAAATTGACTCTAATCTGCATTTTAAATTGGAAACTCCCACTTGGACTTTGACCCTCTTTCATCATTCAGTTGACTAAAATATCATTCAGAATTTCTTTTGACACTTAAATGCTAAAGGAAGCGAGGATTTAATCCTTGAATCAAAAGAATTAGGTCCAGAAAAGATTACTGGAGAATTGTAAAAACCCTAACCCTAATCCTAACCCTAACCCTAACCTGAGAGTTGTAAAATATTATCTAATGAAAATGCTTGAAATTGACTATAATCTGCATTTTAAATTGGAAACTCCCACTTTGACTTTGACCCTCTTTCATCATTCAGTTGACTAAAATGTCATGCAGAATTTTTTTTGACACTTAAATACTAAAGGAAGCGAGGAATTGAATCCTTGAATCAAAATAATTAGGTCCAGAAAAGATTACTGGAGAATTGTAAAAACCCTAACCCTAATCCTAGCCCTAACCCTAACCGGAGAGTTGTAAAATTTTATCTAATGAAAATTCTTAAAATTGACTCTAATCTGCATTTAAATTGGAAACTCCCACTTGGACTTTGACCTTTTTCCATCGTTCAGTTCATGAAGATATTCTGAGACAGATCATTTTTGACAAGTACATGCTACAGAAAGTCTGTAATTTATTCCTTGAATCAAAAACTTTTGATCCAGGAAAGATTACCAGAGAAGTGTGATTTTTTTCTCCAATGACAATGCTTGAAATGGACTCTAATCTGCATATTAAATTGGAAACTCCCACTTGGACTTTGACCCTCTTTCATCATTCAGTTGACTAAAATATCATGCAGAATTTTTTTTGACACTTAAATGCTAAAGGAAGCGAGGATTTAATCCTTGAATCAATAGAATTAGGTCCAGAAAAGATTACTGGAGAATTGTAAAAACCCTAACCCTAATCCTAGCCTTAACCCTAACTGGAGAGTTGTAAAATTTTATCTAATGAAAATTCTTAAAATTGACTCTAATCTGCATTTTAAATTGGAAACTCCCACTTGGACTTTGACCTTTTTCCATCGTTCAGTTAATGAAGTTATTCTGAGACAGATCATTTTTGACAAGTACATGCTAAAGAAAGTGTGTAATTTAGTTCTTGAATCAAAAACTTTTGATCCAGGAAAGATTACCAGTGAAGGGTGATTTTTTTTTCTCCAAAAACAATGCTTGAAATTTACTCTAATCTGCATTTTAAATTGGAAACTCCCACTTGGACTTTGACCCTCTTTCATCATTCAGTTGACTAAAATATCATGCAGAATTTTTTTTGACACTTAAATGCTAAAGGAAGCGAGGATTTAATCCTTGAATCAAAAGAATTAGGTCCAGAAAAGATTACTGGAGAATTGTAAAAACCCTAACCCTAATCCTAACCCTAACTGGAGAGTTGTAAAATTTTATCTAATGAAAATGCTTGATATTGACTCTAATCTGCATTTTAAATTGGAAACTCCCACTAGGACTTTGACCTTTTTTCATCGTTCAGTTCATGAAGATATTCTGAGACAGATCATTTTTGACAAGTACATGCTAAAGAAAGTCTGTAATTTATTCCTTGAATCAAAAACTTTTGATCCAGGAAAGATTACCAGAGAAGTGTGATTTTTTTTCTCCAATGACAATGCTTGAAATTGACTCTAATCTGCATTTTAAATTGGAAACTCCTACTTTGACTTTGACCCTCTTTCATCATTCAGTTGACTAAAATATCATGCAGATTTTTTTTTTGACACTTAAATGCTAAAGGAAGCGTGGATTTAATCCTTGAATCAAAAGAATTAGGTCCAGAAAAGATTACTGGAGAATTGTAAAAACCCTAACCCTAATCCTAACCCTAACCCTAACCTGAGAGTTGTAAAATTTTATCAAATGAAAATGCTTGAAATTGACTCTAATCTGCATTTTAAATTGGAAACTCCCACTTGGACTTTGACCGTCTTTCATCATTCAGTTGACTGAAATATCATGCAGAATTTTTTTTCACACTTAAATGCTAAAGGAAGCGAGGATTTAATCCTTGAATCAAAAGAATTAGGTCCAGAAAAGATTACTGGAGAATTGTAAAAACCCTAACCCTAATCCTAACCCTAACCCTAACCTGAGAGTTGTAAAATTTTATCAAATGAAAATGCTTGAAATTGACTCTAATCTGCATTTTAAATTGGAAACTCCCACTTGGACTTTGACCGTCTTTCATCATTCAGTTGACTAAAATATCATGCAGAATTTTTTTTGACACTTAAATGCTAAAGGAAGCGAGGATTTAATCCTTGAATCAAAAGAATTAGGTCCAGAAAAGATTACTGGAGAATTGTAAAAACCCTAACCCTAATCCTAACCCTAACCCTAACCGGAGAGTTGTAAAATTTTATCTAATGAAAATTCTTAAAATTGACTCTAATCTGCATTTTAAATTGGAAACTCCCACTTGGACTTTGACCCTCTTTCATCATTCAGTTGACTAAAATATCATGCAGAATTTCTTTTGACACTTAAATGCTAAAGGAAGCGAGGATTTAATCCTTGAATCAAAAGAATTAGGTCCAGAAAAGATTACTGGAGAATTGTAAAAACCCTAACCCTAATCCTAGCCCTAACCCTAACTGGAGAGTTGTAAAATTTTATCTAATGAAAATTCTTAAAATTGACTCTAATCTGCATTTTAAATTGGAAACTCCCACTTGGACTTTGACCTTTTTCCATCGTTCAGTTCATGAAGATATTCTGAGACAGATCATTTTTGACAAGTACATGCTACAGAAAGTCTGTAATTTATTCCTTGAAACAAAAACTTTTGATCCAGGAAAGATTACCAGAGAAGTGTGATTTCTTTCTCCAATGACAATGCTTGAAATGGACTCTAATCTGCATATTATATTGGAAACTCCCACTTGGACTTTGACCCTATTTCATCATTCAGTTGACTAAAATATCATGCAGAATTTTTTTTGACACTTAAATGCTAAAGGAAGCGAGGATTTAATCCTTGAATCAATAGAATTAGGTCCAGAAAAGATTACTGGAGAATTGTAAAAACCCTAACCCTAATCCTAGCCCTAACCCTAACCGGAGAGTTGTAAAATTTTATCTAATGAAAATTCTTAAAATTGACTCTAATCTGCATTTTAAATTGGAAACTCCCACTTTGACTTTGACCCTCTTTCATCATTCAGTTGACTAAAATATCATGCAGAATTTTTTTTGACACTTAAATGCTAAAGGAAGCGAGGAATTGAATCCTTGAATCAAAATAATTAGGTCCAGAAAAGATTACTGGAGAATTGTAAAAACCCTAACCCTAATCCTAGCCCTAACCCTAACCGGAGAGTTGTAAAATTTTATCTAATGAAAATTCTTAAAATTGACTCTAATCTGCATTTTAAATTGGAAACTCCCACTTGGACTTTGACCTTTTTCCATCGTTCAGTTCATGAAGATATTCTGAGACAGATCATTTTTGTCAAGTACATGCTAAAGAAAGTCTGTAATTTATTCCTTGAATCAAAAACTTTTGATCCAGGAAAGATTAGCAGAGAAGTGTGATTTTTTTTCTCCAATGACAATGCTTGAAATTGACTCTAATCTGCATTTTAAATTGGAAACTCCCACTTGGACTTTGACCCTCTTTCATCATTCAGTTGACTAAAATATCATGCAGAATTTCTTTTGACACTTAAATGCTAAAGGAAGCGAGGATTTAATCCTTGAATCAAAAGAATTAGGTCCAGAAAAGATTACTGGAGAATTGTAAAAACCCTAACCCTAATCCTAACCCTAACCCTAACCTGAGAGTTGTAAAATATTATCTAATGAAAATGCTTGAAATTGACTATAATCTGCATTTTAAATTGGAAACTCCCACTTTGACTTTGACCCTCTTTCATCATTCAGTTGACTAAAATGTCATGCAGAATTTTTTTTGACACTTAAATACTAAAGGAAGCGAGGAATTGAATCCTTGAATCAAAATAATTAGGTCCAGAAAAGATTACTGGAGAATTGTAAAAACCCTAACCCTAATCCTAGCCCTAACCCTAACCGGAGAGTTGTAAAATTTTATCTAATGAAAATTCTTAAAATTTACTCTAATCTGCATTTAAATTGGAAACTCCCACTTGGACTTTGACCTTTTTCCATCGTTCAGTTCATGAAGATATTCTGAGACAGATCATTTTTGACAAGTACATGCTACAGAAAGTCTGTAATTTATTCCTTGAATCAAAAACTTTTGATCCAGGAAAGATTACCAGAGAAGTGTGATTTTTTTCTCCAATGACAATGCTTGAAATGGACTCTAATCTGCATATTAAATTGGAAACTCCCACTTGGACTTTGACCCTCTTTCATCATTCAGTTGACTAAAATATCATGCAGAATTTTTTTTGACACTTAAATGCTAAAGGAAGCGAGGATTTAATCCTTGAATCAATAGAATTAGGTCCAGAAAAGATTACTGGAGAATTGTAAAAACCCTAACCCTAATCCTAGCCCTAACCCTAACTGGAGAGTTGTAAAATTTTATCTAATGAAAATTCTTAAAATTGACTCTAATCTGCATTTTAAATTGGAAACTCCCACTTGGACTTTGACCTTTTTCCATCGTTCAGTTAATGAAGTTATTCTGAGACAGATCATTTTTGACAAGTACATGCTATAGAAAGTCTGTCATTTATTCCTTTAATCAAAAACTTTTGATCCAGGAAAGATTACCAGAGAAGTGTGATTTTTTTCTCCAATGACAATGCTTGAAATGGACTCTAATCTGCATTTTAAATTGGAAACTCCCACTTGGACTTTGACCCTCTTTCATCATTCAGTTGACTAAAATATCATGCAGAATTATTTTTGACACTTAAATGCTAAAGGAAGCGAGGAATTGAATCCTTGAATCAAAAGAATTAGGTCCAGAAAAGATTACTGGAGAATTGTAAAAACCCTAACCCTAATCCTAGCCCTAACCCTAACCGGAGAGTTGTAAAATTTTATCTAATGAAAATGCTGGAAATTGACTGTAATCTGCATTTTAAATTGGAAACTCCCACTTGGACTTTGATCCTCTTTCATCTTTCAGTTCATGAAGATATTCTGAGACAGATCATTTTTGACAAGTACATGCTAAAGAAAGTGTGTAATTTAGTTCTTGAATCAAAAACTTTTGATCCAGGAAAGATTACCAGTGAAGGGTGATTTTTTTTTCTCCAAAAACAATGCTTGAAATTTACTCTAATCTGCATTTTAAATTGGAATCTCCCACTTGGACTTTGACCCTCTTTCATCATTCAGTTGACTAAAATATCATGCAGAATATTTTTTGACACTTAAATGCTAAAGGAAGCGAGGATTTAATCCTTGAATCAATAGAATTAGGTCCAGAAAAGATTACTGGAGAATTGTAAAAACCCTAACCCTAATCCTAGCCCTAACCCTAACCGGAGAGTTGTAAAATTTTATCTAATGAAAATTCTTAAAATTGACTCTAATCTGCATTTTAAATTGGAAACTCACACTTGGACTTTGACCTTTTTCCATCGTTCAGTTCATGAAGATATTCTGAGACAGATCATTTTTGACAAGTACATGCTAAAGAAAGTGTGTAATTTAGTTCTTGAATCAAAAACTTTTGATCCAGGAAAGATTACCAGAGAAGTGTGATTTTTTTTCTCCAATGACAATGCTTGAAATTGACTCTAATCTGCATTTTCTAATTGGAAACTCCCACTTGGACTTTGACCTTTTTTCATCGTTCAGTTCATGAAGATATTCTGAGACAGATCATTTTTGACAAGTACATGCTAAAGAAAGTCTGTAATTTATTCCTTGAATCAAAAACTTTTGATCCAGGAAAGATTACCAGAGAAGTGTGATTTTTTTTCTCCAATGACAATGCTTGAAATTGACTCTAATCTGCATTTTAAATTGGAAACTCCCACTTTGACTTTGACCCTCTTTCATCATTCAGTTGACTAAAATATCATGCAGATTTTTTTTTTGACACTTAAATGCTAAAGGAAGCGTGGATTTAATCCTTGAATCAAAAGAATTAGGTCCAGAAAAGATTACTGGAGAATTGTAAAAACCCTAACCCTAATCCTAACCCTAACCCTAACCTGAGAGTTGTAAAATTTTATCAAATGAAAATGCTTGAAATTGACTCTAATCTGCATTTTAAATTGGAAACTCCCACTTGGACTTTGACCGTCTTTCATCATTCAGTTGACTAAAATATCATGCAGAATTTTTTTTGACACTTAAATGCTAAAGGAAGCGAGGATTTAATCCTTGAATCAAAAGAATTAGGTCCAGAAAAGATTACTGGAGAATTGTAAAAACCCTAACCCTAATCCTAACCCTAACCCTAACCGGAGAGTTGTAAAATTTTATCTAATGAAAATTCTTAAAATTGACTCTAATCTGCATTTTAAATTGGAAACTCCCACTTTGACTTTGACCCTCTTTCATCATTCAGTTGACTAAAATATCATGCAGAATTTTTTTTGACACTTAAATGCTAAAGGAAGCGAGGAATTTAATCCTTGAATCAAAAGAATTAGGTCCTGAAAAGATTACTGGAGAATTGTAAAAACCCTAACCCTAATCCTAGCCCTAACCCTAACCGGAAAGTTGTAATATTTTATCTAATGAAAATTCTTAAAATTGACTCTAATCTGCATTTTAAATTGGAAACTCCCACTTGGACTTTGACCTTTTTCCATCGTTCAGTTCATGAAGATATTCTGAGACAGATCATTTTTGTCAAGTACATGCTAAAGAAAGTCTGTAATTTATTCCTTGAATCAAAAACTTTTGATCCAGGAAAGATTAGCAGAGAAGTGTGATTTTTTTTCTCCAATGACAATGCTTGAAATTGACTCTAATCTGCATTTTAAATTGGAAACTCCCACTTGGACTTTGACCCTCTTTCATCATTCAGTTGACTAAAATATCATGCAGAATTTCTTTTGACACTTAAATGCTAAAGGAAGCGAGGATTTAATCCTTGAATCAAAAGAATTAGGTCCAGAAAAGATTACTGGAGAATTGTAAAAACCCTAACCCTAATCCTAACCCTAACCCTAACCTGAGAGTTGTAAAATATTATCTAATGAAAATGCTTGAAATTGACTATAATCTGCATTTTAAATTGGAAACTCCCACTTTGACTTTGACCCTCTTTCATCATTCAGTTGACTAAAATGTCATGCAGAATTTTTTTTGACACTTAAATACTAAAGGAAGCGAGGAATTGAATCCTTGAATCAAAATAATTAGGTCCAGAAAAGATTACTGGAGAATTGTAAAAACCCTAACCCTAATCCTAGCCCTAACCCTAACCGGAGAGTTGTAAAATTTTATCTAATGAAAATTCTTAAAATTGACTCTAATCTGCATTTAAATTGGAAACTCCCACTTGGACTTTGACCTTTTTCCATCGTTCAGTTCATGAAGATATTCTGAGACAGATCATTTTTGACAAGTACATGCTACAGAAAGTCTGTAATTTATTCCTTGAATCAAAAACTTTTGATCCAGGAAAGATTACCAGAGAAGTGTGATTTTTTTCTCCAATGACAATGCTTGAAATGGACTCTAATCTGCATATTAAATTGGAAACTCCCACTTGGACTTTGACCCTCTTTCATCATTCAGTTGACTAAAATATCATGCAGAATTTTTTTTGACACTTAAATGCTAAAGGAAGCGAGGATTTAATCCTTGAATCAATAGAATTAGGTCCAGAAAAGATTACTGGAGAATTGTAAAAACCCTAACCCTAATCCTAGCCCTAACCCTAACTGGAGAGTTGTAAAATTTTATCTAATGAAAATTCTTAAAATTGACTCTAATCTGCATTTTAAATTGGAAACTCCCACTTGGACTTTGACCTTTTTCCATCGTTCAGTTAATGAAGTTTTTCTGAGACAGATCATTTTTGACAAGTACATGCTATAGAAAGTCTGTCATTTATTCCTTTAATCAAAAACTTTTGATCCAGGAAAGATTACCAGAGAAGTGTGATTTTTTTCTCCAATGACAATGCTTGAAATGGACTCTAATCTGCATTTTAAATTGGAAACTCCCACTTGGACTTTGACCCTCTTTCATCATTCAGTTGACTAAAATATCATGCAGAATTATTTTTGACACTTAAATGCTAAAGGAAGCGAGGAATTGAATCCTTGAATCAAAAGAATTAGGTCCAGAAAAGATTACTGGAGAATTGTAAAAACCCTAACCCTAATCCTAGCCCTAACCCTAACCGGAGAGTTGTAAAATTTTATCTAATGAAAATGCTGGAAATTGACTGTAATCTGCATTTTAAATTGGAAACTCCCACTTGGACTTTGATCCTCTTTCATCTTTCAGTTCATGAAGATATTCTGAGACAGATCATTTTTGACAAGTACATGCTAAAGAAAGTGTGTAATTTAGTTCTTGAATCAAAAACTTTTGATCCAGGAAAGATTACCAGAGAAGTGTGATTTTTTTTCTCCAATGACAATGCTTGAAATTGACTCTAATCTGCATTTTAAATTGGAAACTCCCACTTGGACTTTGACCTTTTTCCATCGTTCAGTTCATGAAGATATTCTGAGACAGATCATTTTTGACAAGTACATGCTACAGAAAGTCTGTAATTTATTCCTTGAATCAAAAACTTTTGATCCAGGAAAGATTACCAGAGAAGTGTGATTTTTTTTCTCCAATGACAATGCTTGAAATTGACTCTAATCTGCATTTTAAATTGGAAACTCCCACTTTGACTTTGACCCTCTTTCATCATTCAGTTGACTAAAATATCATGCAGAATTTTTTTTTGACACTTAAATGCTAAAGGAAGCGAGGATTTAATCCTTGAATCAATAGAATTAGGTCCAGAAAAGATTACTGGAGAATTGTAAAAACCCTAACCCTAATCCTAGCCCTAACCCTAACCGGAGAGTTGTAAAATTTTATCTAATGAAAATTCTTAAAATTGACTCTAATCTGCATTTTAAATTGGAAACTCCCACTTGGACTTTGACCTTTTTCCATCGTTCAGTTAATGAAGATATTCTGAGACAGATCATTTTTGACAAGTACATGCTAAAGAAAGTGTGTAATTTAGTTCTTGAATCAAAAACTTTTGATCCAGGAAAGATTACCAGTGAAGGGTGATTTTTTTTTCTCCAAAAACAATGCTTGAAATTTACTCTAATCTGCATTTTAAATTGGAAACTCCCACTTGGACTTTGACCCTCTTTCATCATTCAGTTGACTAAAATATCATGCAGAATTTTTTTTGACACTTAAATGCTAAAGGAAGCGAGGATTTAATCCTTGAATCAAAAGAATTAGGTCCAGAAAAGATTACTGGAGAATTGTAAAAACCCTAACCCTAATCCTAACCCTAACCCCAACCGGAGAGTTGTAAAATTTTATCTAATGAAAATGCTGGAAATTGACTGTAATCTGCATTTTAAATTGGAAACTCCCACTTGGACTTTGATCCTCTTTCATCATTCAGTTTACTGAAATATCATGCAGAATTTTTTTTTACACTTAAATGCTAAAGGAAGCGAGGATTTAATCCTTGAATCAAAAGAATTAGGTCAAGAAAAGATTACTGGAGAATTGTAAAAACCCTAACCCTAATCCTAGCCCTAACCCTAACCGGAGAGTTGTAAAATTTTATCTAATGAAAATTCTTAAAATTGACTCTAATCTGCATTTTAAATTGGAAACTCCCACTTGGACTTTGACCTTTTTCCATCGTTCAGTTCATGAAGATATTCTGAGACAGATCATTTTTGACAAGTACATGCTAAAGAAAGTGTGTAATTTAGTTCTTGAATCAAAAACTTTTGATCCAGGAAATATTACCAGTGAAGGGTGATTTTTTTTCTCCAAAAACAATGCTTGAAATTTACTCTAATCTGCATTTTAAATTGGAAACTCCCACTTGGACTTTGACCCTCTTTCATCATTCAGTTGACTAAAATATCATGCAGAATATTTTTTGACACTTAAATGCTAAAGGAAGCGAGGATTTAAAACTTGAATCAAAAGAATTAGGTCCAGAAAAGATTACTGGAGAATTATAAAAACCCTAACCCTAATCCTAGCCCTAACCCTAACCGGAGAGTTGTAAAATTTTATCTAATGAAAATTCTTAAAATTGACTCTAATCTGCATTTTAAATAGGAAACTCCCACTTGGACTTTGACCTTTTTCCATCGTTCAGTTCATGAAGATATTCTGAGACAGATCATTTTTGACAAGTACATGCTACAGAAAGTCTGTCATTTATTCCTTGAATCAAAAACTTTTGATCCAGGAAAGATTACCAGAGAAGTGTGATTTTTTTTTCTCCAATGACAATGCTTGAAATTGACTCTAATCTGCATTTTAAATTGGAAACTCCCACTTGGACTTTGTCCCTCTTTCATCATTCAGTTGACTAAAATATCATGCAGAAATTTTTTTTGACACTTAAATACTAAAGGAAGCGAGGATTTAATCCTTGAATCAAAAGACTTAGGTCCAGAAATGATTACTGGAGAATTGTAAAAACTCTAACCCTAATCCTAACCCTAACCCCAACCGGAGAGTTGTAAAATTTTATCTAATGAAAATGCTGGAAATTGACTGTAATCTGCATTTTAAATTGGAAACTCGCACTTAGACTTTGATCCTCTTTCATCATTCAGTTTACTAAAATATCATGCAGAATTTTTTTTTGACACTTAAATGCTAAAGGAAGCGAGGATTTAATCCTTGAATCAAAAGAATTAGGTCCAGAAAAGATTACTGGAGAATTGTAAAAACCCTAACCCTAATCCTAGCCCTAACCCTAACCTGAGAGTTGTAAAATTTTATCTAATGAAAATTCTTAAAATTGACTCTAATCTGCATTTTAAATTGGAAACTCCCACTTGGACTTTGACCTTTTTCCATCGTTCAGTTCATGAAGATATTCTGAGACAGATCATTTTTGACAAGTACATGCTAAAGAAAGTCTGTAATTTATTCCTTGAATCAAAAACTTTTGATCCTGGAATGATTACCAGAGAAGTGTGATTTTTTTTCTCCAATGACAATGCTTGAAATGGACTCTAATCTGCATATTAAATTGGAAACTCCCACTTGGACTTTGACCCTCTTTCATCATTCAGTTGACTAAAATATCATGCAGAATTTTTTTTGACACTTAAATGCTAAAGGAAGCGAGGATTTAATCCTTGAATCAAAAGAATTAGGTCCAGAAAAGATTACTGGAGAATTGTAAAAACCCTAACCCTAATCCTAGCCCTAACCCTAACCGGAGAGTTGTAAAATTTTATCTAATGAAAATGCTTGAAATTGACTCTAATCTGCATTTTAAATTGGAAACTCCCACTTGGACTTTGACCTTTTTCCATCGTTCAGTTCATGAAGATATTCTGAGACAGATCATTTTTGACAAGTACATGCTAAAGAAAGTCTGTAATTTATTCCTTGAATCAAAAACTTTTGATCCAGGAATGATTACCAGAGAAGTGTGATTTTTTTTATCCAATGACAATGCTTGAAATTGACTGTAATCTGCATTTTAAATTGGAAACTCCCACTTGGACTTTGACCCTCTTTCATCATTCAGTTGACTAAAATATCATGCAGAATTTTTTTTTGACACTTAAATGCTAAAGGAAGCGAGGAATTTGTGTAATTTAGTCCTTGAATCAAAAACTTTTGATCTAGGAAAGATTACCAGAGAAGTGTGATTTTTTTTTCTCCAATGACAATGCTTGAAATCGACTCTAATCTGCATTTTAAATTGGAAACTCCCACTTGGACTTTGACCCTCTTTCATCATTCAGTTGACTAAAATATCATGCAGAATTTTTTTTGACACTTAAATACTAAAGGAAGCGAGGATTTAATCCTTGAATCAAAAGAATTAGGTCCAGAAAAGATTACTGGAGAATTGTAAAAACCCTAACCCTAATCCTAACCCTAACCCCAACTGGAGAGTTGTAAAATTTTATCTAATGAAAATGCTGGAAATTGACTGTAATCTGCATTTTAAATTGGAAACTCGCACTTGGACTTTGATCCTCTTTCATCATTCAGTTTACTAAAATATCATGCAGAATTTTTTTTGACACTTAAATGCTAAAGGAAGCGAGGATTTAATCCTTGAATCAAAAGAATTAGGTCCAGAAAAGATTACTGGAGAATTGTAAAAACCCTAACCCTAATCCTAGCCCTAACCCTAACCTGAGAGTTGTAAAATTTTATCTAATGAAAATTCTTAAAATTGACTCTAATCTGCATTTTAAATTGGAAACTCCCACTTGGACTTTGACCTTTTTCCATCGTTCAGTTCATGAAGATATTCTGAGACAGATCATTTTTGACAAGTACATGCTAAAGAAAGTCTGTAATTTATTCCTTGAATCAAAAACTTTTGATCCTGGAATGATTACCAGAGAAGTGTGATTTTTTTTCTCCAATGACAATGCTTGAAATGGACTCTAATCTGCATTTTAAATTGGAAACTCCCACTTGGACTTTGTCCCTCTTTCATCATTCAGTTGACTAAAATATCATGCAGAAATTTTTTTTGACACTTAAATACTAAAGGAAGCGAGGATTTAATCCTTGAATCAAAAGAATTAGGTCCAGAAAAGATTACTGGAGAATTGTAAAAACCCTAACCCTAATCCTAACCCTAACCCCAACCGGAGAGTTGTAAAATTTTATCTAATGAAAATGCTGGAAATTGACTGTAATCTGCATTTTAAATTGGAAACTCCCACTTGGACTTTGATCCTCTTTCATCATTCAGTTTACTGAAATATCATGCAGAATTTTTTTTTACACTTAAATGCTAAAGGAAGCGAGGATATAATCCTTGAATCAAAAGAATTAGGTCAAGAAAAGATTACTGGAGAATTGTAAAAACCCTAACCCTAATCCTAGCCCTAACCCTAACCGGAGAGTTGTAAAATTTTATCTAATGAAAATTCTTAAAATTGACTCTAATCTGCATTTTAAATTGGAAACTCCCACTTGGACTTTGACCTTTTTCCATCGTTCAGTTCATGAAGATATTCTGAGACAGATCATTTTTGACAAGTACATGCTAAAGAAAGTGTGTAATTTAGTTCTTGAATCAAACACTTTTGATCCAGGAAATATTACCAGTGAAGGGTGATTTTTTTTCTCCAAAAACAATGCTTGAAATTTACTCTAATCTGCATTTTAAATTGGAAACTCCCACTTGGACTTTGACCCTCTTTCATCATTCAGTTGACTAAAATATCATGCAGAATTTTTTTTGACACTTAAATGCTAAAGGAAGCGAGGATTTAATCCTTGAATCAAAAGAATTAGGTCCAGAAAAGATTACTGGAGAATTGTAAAAACCCTAACCCTAATCCTAGCCCTAACCCTAACCGGAGAGTTGTAAAATTTTATCTAATGAAAATGCTTGAAATTGACTCTAATCTGCATTTTAAATTGGAAACTCCCACTTGGACTTTGACCTTTTTCCATCGTTCAGTTCATGAAGATATTCTGAGACAGATCATTTTTGACAAGTACATGCTAAAGAAAGTCTGTAATTTATTCCTTGAATCAAAAACTTTTGATCCAGGAATGATTACCAGAGAAGTGTGATTTTTTTTATCCAATGACAATGCTTGAAATTGACTCTAATCTGCATTTTAAATTGGAAACTCCCACTTGGACTTTGACCTTTTTTCATCGTTCAGTTCACGAAGATATTCAGAGACAGATCATTTTTGACAAGTACATGCTAAAGAAAGTGTGTAATTTAGTTCTTGAATCAAAAACTTTTGATCCAGGAAAGATTACCAGAGAAGTGTGATTTTTTTTCTCCAATGACAATGCTTGAAATTGACTCTAATCTGCATATTAAATTGGAAACTCCCACTTGTACATTGACCCTCTTTCATCATTCAGTTGACTAAAATATCATGCAGAATTTTTTTTGACACTTAAATGCTAAAGGAAGCGAGGATTTAATCCTTGAATCAAAAGAATTAGGTCCAGAAAAGATTACTGGAGAATTGTAAAAACCCTAACCCTAATCCTAACCCTAACTGGAGAGTTGTAAAATTTTATCTAATGAAAATGCTTGATATTGACTCTAATCTGCATTTTAAATTGGAAACTCCCACTAGGACTTTGACCTTTTTTCATCGTTCAGTTCATGAAGATATTCTGAGACAGATCATTTTTGACAAGTACATGCTAAAGAAAGTCTGTAATTTATTCCTTGAATCAAAAACTTTTGATCCAGGAAATATTACCAGAGAAGTGTGATTTTTTTTCTCCAATTACAATGCTTGAAATTGACTCTAATCTGCATTTTAAATTGGAAACTCCCACTTGGACTTTGACCCTTTTTCATCATTCAGTTGACTAAAATATCATGCAGAATTTTATTTTGTGACTTAAATGCTAAAGGAAGTGCGGAATTTAATCCTTGAATCAAAAGAATTAGGTCCAGAAAAGATTACTGGAGAATTGTAAAAACCCTAACCCTAATCCTAGCCCTAACCCTATCTGGAGAGTTGTAAAATTTTATTTAATGAAAATTCTTAAAATTGACTTTAATCTGCATTTTAAATTAGAAACTCCCACTTGGACTTTGACCTTTTTTCATCGTTCAGTTCATGAAGATATTCTGAGACAGATCATTTTTCACAAGTACATGCTAAAGAAAGTGTGTAATTTAGTTCTTGAATGAAAAACTTTTGATCCAGGAAAGATTAACGGAGAAGTGTGATTTTTTTCTCCAATGACAATGCTTGAAATTGACTCTACTCTGCATTTTAAATTGGAAACTCCCACTTGGACTTTGACCCTCTTTCATCATTCAGTTCACTAAAATATCATGCAGAATTTTATTTGACACTTAAATGCTAAAGGAAGCGAGGATTTAATCCTTGAATCAAAAGAATTAGGTCCAGAAAAGATTACTGGAGAATTGTAAAAACCCTAACCCTAATCCTAGCCCTAACCCTAACCGGAGCGTTGTAAAATTTTATCTAATGAAAATGCTTGAAATTGACTCTAATCTGCATTTTAAATTGGAAACTCCCACTAGGACTTTGACCTTTTTTCATCGTTCAGTTCATGAAGATATTCTGAGACAGATCATTTTTGACAAGTACATGCTAAAGAAAGTCTGTAATTTATTCCTTGAATCAAAAACTTTTGATCCAGGAAATATTACCAGAGAAGTGTGATTTTTTTTCTCCAATTACAATGCTTGAAATTGACTCTAATCTGCATTTTAAATTGGAAACTCCCACTTGGACTTTGACCCTTTTTCATCATTCAGTTGACTAAAATATCATGCAGAATTTTATTTTGTGACTTAAATGCTAAAGGAAGTGAGGAATTTAATCCTTGAATCAAAAGAATTAGGTCCAGAAAAGATTACTGGAGAATTGTAAAAACCCTAACCCTAATCCTAGCCCTAACCCTATCTGGAGAGTTGTAAAATTTTATTTAATGAAAATTCTTAAAATTGACTTTAATCTGCATTTTAAATTGGAAACTCCCACTTGGACTTTGACCTTTTTTCATCGTTCAGTTCATGAAGATATTCTGAGACAGATCATTTTTCACAAGTACATGCTAAAGAAAGTGTGTAATTTAGTTCTTGAATAAAAAACTTTTGATCCAGGAAAGATTAACGGAGAAGTGTGATTTTTTTCTCCAATGACAATGCTTGAAATTGACTGTAATCTGCATTTTAAATTGGAAACTCCCACTAGGACTTTGACCCTCTTTCATCATTCAGTTCACTAAAATATCATGCAGAATTTATTTTGACACTTAAATGCTAAAGGAAGCGAGGATTTAATCCTTGAATCAAAAGAATTAGGTCCAGAAAAGATTACTGGAGAATTGTAAAAACCCTAACCCTAATCCTAACCCTAACCGGAGAGTTGTAAAATTTTATCTAATGAAAATGCTTGAAATTGACTGTAATCTGCATTTTAAATTGGAAACTCCCACTTTGACTTTGATCCTCTTTCATCATTCAGTTGACTAAAATATCATGCAGAATTTTTTTTTGACACTTAAATGCTAAAGGAGCGAGGAATTTAATCCTTGAATCAAAAGAATTAGGTCCAGAAAAGATTACTGGAGAATTGTAAAAACCCTAACCCTAATCCTAGCCCTAACCCTAACCGGAGCGTTGTAAAATTTTATCTAATGAAAATGCTTGAAATTGACTCTAATCTGCATTTTAAATTGGAAACTCCCACTAGGACTTTGACCTTTTTTCATCGTTCAGTTCATGAAGATATTCAGAGACAGATCATTTTTGACAAGTACATGCTAAAGAAAGTGTGTAATTTAGTTCTTGAATCAAAAACTTTTGATCCAGGAAAGATTACCAGAGAAGTGTGATTTTTTTTCTCCAATGACAATGCTTGAAATTGACTCTAATCTGCATATTAAATTGGAAGCTCCCACTTGTACATTGACCCTCTTTCATCATTCAGTTGACTAAAATATCATGCAGAATTTTTTTTGACACTTAAATGCTAAAGGAAGCGAGGATTTAATCCTTGAATCAAAAGAATTAGGTCCAGAAAAGATTACTGGAGAATTGTAAAAACCCTAACCCTAATCCTAACCCTAACTGGAGAGTTGTAAAATTTTATCTAATGAAAATGCTTGATATTGACTCTAATCTGCATTTTAAATTGGAAACTCCCACTAGGACTTTGACCTTTTTTCATCGTTCAGTTCATGAAGATATTCTGAGACAGATCATTTTTGACAAGTACATGCTAAAGAAAGTCTGTTATTTATTCCTTGAATCAAAAACTTTTGATCCAGGAAATATTACCAGAGAAGTGTGATTTTTTTTCTCCAATTACAATGCTTGAAATTGACTCTAATCTGCATTTTAAATTGGAAACTCCCACTTGGACTTTGACCCTCTTTCATCATTCAGTTGACTAAAATATCATGCAGAATATTATTTTGAGACTTAAATGCTAAAGGAAGTGAGGAATTTAATCCTTGAAACAAAAGAATTAGGTCCAGAAAAGATTACTGGAGAATTGTAAAAACCCTAACCCTAATCCTAGCCCTAACCCTATCTGGAGAGTTGTAAAATTTTATTTAATGAAAATTCTTAAAATTGACTTTAATCTGCATTTTAAATTGGAAACTGCCACTTGGACTTTGACCTTTTTTCATCGTTCAGTTCATGAAGATATTCTGAGACAGATAATTTTTCACAAGTACATGCTAAAGAAAGTGTGTAATTTAGTTCTTGAATAAAAAACTTTTGATCCAGGAAAGATTACCAGAGAAGTGTGATTTTTTTCTCCAATGACAATGCTTGAAATTGACTCTAATCTGCATTTTAAATTGGAAACTCCCACTTGGACTTTGACCCTCTTTCATCATTCAGTTCACTAAAATATCATGCAGAATTTTTTTTGACACTTAAATGCTAAAGGAAGCGAGGATTTAATCCTTGAATCAAAAGAATTAGGTCCAGAAAAGATTACTGGAGAATTGTAAAAACCCTAACCCTAATCCTAGCCCTAACCCTAACCGGAGAGTTGTAAAATTTTATCTAATGAAAATTCTTAAAATTGACTCTAATCTGCATTTTAAATTGGAAACTCCCACTTGGACTTTGACCTTTTTTCATCATTCAGTTCATGAAGATATTCTGAGACAGATAATTTTTGACAAGTACATACTAAATAAAGTCTGTAATTTATTTCTTGAATCAAAAACTTTTGATCCAGGAAAGATTAACAGAGAAGTGTGATTTTTTTCTCCAATGACAATGCTTGAAATTGACTGTAATCTGCATTTTAAATTGGAAACTCCCACTTTGACTTTGATCCTCTTTCATCATTCAGTTGACTAAAATATCATGCAGAATTTTTTTTTGACACTTAAATGCTAAAGGAGCGAGGAATTTAATCCTTGAATCAAAAGAATTAGGTCCAGAAAAGATTACTGGAGAATTGTAAAAACCCTAACCCTAATCCTAGCCCTAACCCTAACCGGAGCGTTGTAAAATTTTATCTAATGAAAATGCTTGAAATTGACTCTAATCTGCATTTTAAATTGGAAACTCCCACTAGGACTTTGACCTTTTTTCATCGTTCAGTTCACTAAAATATCATGCAGAATTTTTTTTGACACTTAAATGCTAAAGGAAGCGAGGATTTAATCCTTGAATCAAAAGAATTAGGTCCAGAAAAGATTACTGGAGAATTGTAAAAACCCTAACCCTAATCCTAGCCCTAACCCTAACCGGAGAGTTGTAAAATTTTATCTAATGAAAATTCTTAAAATTGACTCTAATCTGCATTTTAAATTGGAAACTCCCACTTGGACTTTGACCTTTTGTCATCATTCAGTTCATGAAGATATTCTGAGACAGATAATTTTTGACAAGTACATACTAAATAAAGTCTGTAATTTATTTCTTAAATCAAAAACTTTTGATCCAGGAAAGATTAACAGAGAAGTGTGATTTTTTTCTCCAATAACAATGCTTGAAATTGACTCTAATCTGCATTTTAAATTGGAAACTCCCACTTGGACTTTGACCCTCTTTCATCATTCAGTTCACTAAAATATCATGCAGAATTTTTTTTGACACTTAAATGCTAAAGGAAGCGAGGATTTAATCCTTGAATCAAAAGAATTAGGTCCAGAAAAGATTACTGGAGAATTGTAAAAACCCTAACCCTAATCCTAGCCCTAACCCTAACCGGAGCGTTGTAAAATTTTATCTAATGAAAATGCTTGAAATTGACTCTAATCTGCATTTTAAATTGGAAACTCCCACTAGGACTTTGACCTTTTTTCATCGTTCAGTTCATGAAGATATTCTGAGACAGATCATTTTTGACAAGTACATGCTAAAGAAAGTCTGTAATTTATTCCTTGAATCAAAAACTTTTGATCCAGGAAATATTACCAGAGAAGTGTGATTTTTTTTCTCCAATGACAATGCTTGAAATTGACTCTAATCTGCATTTTAAATTGGAAACTCCCACTTGGACTTTGACCCTCTTTCATCATTCAGTTCACTAAAATATCATGCAGAATTTATTTTGACACTTAAATGCTAAAGGAAGCGAGGATTTAATCCTTGAATCAAAAGAATTAGGTCCAGAAAAGATTACTGGAGAATTGTAAAAACCCTAACCCTAATCCTAACCCTAACCGGAGAGTTGTAAAATTTTATCTAATGAAAATGCTTGAAATTGACTGTAATCTGCATTTTAAATTGGAAACTCCCACTTTGACTTTGATCCTCTTTCATCATTCAGTTGACTAAAATATCATGCAGAATTTTTTTTTGACACTTAAATGCTAAAGGAGCGAGGAATTTAATCCTTGAATCAAAAGAATTAGGTCCAGAAAAGATTACTGGAGAATTGTAAAAACCCTAACCCTAATCCTAGCCCTAACCCTAACCGGAGCGTTGTAAAATTTTATCTAATGAAAATGCTTGAAATTGACTCTAATCTGCATTTTAAATTGGAAACTCCCACTAGGACTTTGACCTTTTTTCATCTTTCAGTTCATGAAGATATTCTGAGACAGATCATTTTTGACAAGTACATGCTAAAGAAAGTCTGTAATTTATTCCTTGAATCAAAAACTTTTGATCCAGGAAATATTACCAGAGAAGTGTGATTTTTTTTCTCCAATTACAATGCTTGAAATTGACTCTAATCTGCATTTTAAATTGGAAACTCCGACTTGGACTTTGACCCTCTTTCATCATTCAGTTGTCTAAAATATCATGCAGAATATTATTTTGAGACTTAAATGCTAAAGGAAGTGAGGAATTTAATCCTTGAATCAAAAGAATTAGGTCCAGAAAAGATTACTGGAGAATTGTAAAAACCCTAACCCTAATCCTAGCCCTAACCCTATCTGGAGAGTTGTAAAATTTTATTTAATGAAAATTCTTAAAATTGACTTTAATCTGCATTTTAAATTGGAAACTCCCACTTGGACTTTGACCTTTTTTCATCGTTCAGTTCATGAAGATATTCTGAGACAGATCATTTTTCACAAGTACATGCTAAAGAAAGTGTGTAGTTTAGTTCTTCAATAAAAAACTTTTGATCCAGGAAAGATTACCAGAGAAGTGTGATTTTTTTCTCCAATGACAATGCTTGAAATTGACTCTAATCTGCATTTTAAATTGGAAACTCCCACTTGGACTTTGACCCTCTTTCATCATTCAGTTGACTAAAATATCATGCAGAATTTTTTTTGACACTTAAATGCTAAAGGAAGCGAGGATTTAATCCTTGAATCAAAAGAATTAGGTCCAGAAAAGATTACTGGAGAATTGTAAAAACCCTAACCCTAATCCTAACCCTAACCGGAGAGTTGTAAAATTTTATCTAATGAAAATGCTTGAAATTGACTCTAATCTGCATTTTAAATTGGAAACTCCCACTTTGACTTTGACCCTCTTTCATCATTCAGTTGACTAAAATGTCATGCAGAATTTTTTTTGACACTTAAATACTAAAGGAAGCGAGGAATTGAATCCTTGAATCAAAATAATTAGGTCCAGAAAAGATTACTGGAGAATTGTAAAAACCCTAACCCTAATCCTAGCCCTAACCCTAACTGGAGAGTTGCAAAATTTTATCTAATGAAAATTCTTAAAATTGATTCTAATCTGCATTTTAAATTGGAAACTCCCACTTGGACTTTGACCTTTTTCCATCGTTCAGTTCATGAAGATATTCTGAGACAGATCATTTTTGACAAGTACATGCTAAAGAAAGTCTGTAATTTATTCCTTGAATCAAAAACTTTTGATCCAGGAAAGATTACCAGAGAAGTGTGATTTTTTTTCTCCAATGACAATGCTTGAAATTGACTCTAATCTGCATTTTAAATTGAAAACTCCCACTTGGACTTTGACCCTCTTTCATCATTCAGTTGACTAAAATATCATGCAGAATTTCTTTTGACACTTAAATGCTAAAGGAAGCGAGGATTTAATCCTTGAATCAAAAGAATTAGGTCCAGAAAAGATTACTGGAGAATTGTAAAAACCCTAACCCTAATCCTAACCCTAACCCTAACCTGAGAGTTGTAAAATTTTATCTAATGAAAATGCTTGAAATTGACTCTAATCTGCATTTTAAATTGGAAACTCCCACTTTGACTTTGACCCTCTTTCATCATTCAGTTGACTAAAATGTCATGCAGAATTTTTTTTGAGACTTAAATACTAAAGGAAGCAATGAATTGAATCCTTGAATCAAAATAATTAGGTCCTGAAAAGATTACTGGAGAATTGTAAAAACCCTAACCCTAATCCTAGCCCTAACCCTAACTGGAGAGTTGTAAAATTTTATCTAATGAAAATTCTTAAAATTGACTCTAATCTGCATTTTAAATTGGAAACTCCCACTTGGACTTTGACCTTTTTCCATCGTTCAGTTAATGAAGATATTCTGAGACAGATCATTTTTGACAAGTACATGCTACAGAAAGTCTGTCATTTATTCCTTGAATCAAAAACTTTTGATCCAGGAAAGATTACCAGAGAAGTGTGATTTTTTTCTCCAATGACAATGCTTGAAATGGACTCTAATCTGCATTTTAAATTGGAAACTCCCACTTGGACTTTGATCCTCTTTCATAATTCAGTTCATGAAGATATTCTGAGACAGATCATTTTTGACAAGTACATGCTAAAGAAAGTGTGTAATTTAGTTCTTGAATCAAAAACTTTTGATCCAGGAAAGATTACCAGTGAAGGGTGATTTTTTTTTCTCCAAAAACAATGCTTGAAATTTACTCTAATCTGCATTTTAAATTGGAAACTCCCACTTGGACTTTGACCCTCTTTCATCATTCAGTTGACTAAAATATCATGCAGAATTTTTTTTGACACTTAAATGCTAAAGGAAGCGAGGATTTAATCCTTGAATCAATAGAATTAGGTCCAGAAAAGATTACTGGAGAATTGTAAAAACCCTAACCCTAATCCTAGCCCTAACCCTAACCGGAGAGTTGTAAAATTTTATTTAATGAAAATTCTTAAAATTGACTTTAATCTGCATTTTAAATTGGAAACTCCCACTTGGACTTTGACCTTTTTTCATCGTTCAGTTCATGAAGATATTCTGAGACAGATCATTTTTCACAAGTACATGCTAAAGAAAGTGTGTAGTTTAGTTCTTCAATAAAAAACTTTTGATCCAGGAAAGATTACCAGAGAAGTGTGATTTTTTTCTCCAATGACAATGCTTGAAATTGACTCTAATCTGCATTTTAAATTGGAAACTCCCACTTGGACTTTGACCCTCTTTCATCATTCAGTTCACTAAAATATCATGCAGAATTTTTTTTGACACTTAAATGCTAAAGGAAGCGAGGATTTAATCCTTGAATCAAAAGAATTAGGTCCAGAAAAGATTACTGGAGAATTGTAAAAACCCTAACCCTAATCCTAACCCTAACCGGAGAGTTGTAAAATTTTATCTAATGAAAATGCTTGAAATTCACTGTAATCTGCATTTTAAATTGGAAACTCCCACTTTGACTTTGATCCTCTTTCATCATTCAGTTGACTAAAATATCATGCAGAAATTTTTTTTGACACTTAAATGCTAAAGGAGCGAGGAATTTAATCTTTGAATCAAAAGAATTAGGTCCAGAAAATATTACTGGAGAATTGTAAAAACCCTAACCCTAATCCTAGCCCTAACCCTAACCGGAGCGTTGTAAAATTTTATCTAATGAAAATGCTTGAAATTGACTCTAATCTGCATTTTAAATTGGAAACTCCCACTAGGACTTTGACCTTTTTTCATCGTTCAGTTCATGAAGATATTCTGAGACAGATCATGTTTGACAAGTACATGCTAAAGAAAGTGTGTAATTTAGTTCTTGAATCAAAAACTTTTGATCCAGGAAAGATTACCAGTGAAGGGTGATTTTTTTTTTCTCCAAAAACAATGCTTGAAATTTACTCTAATCTGCATTTTAAATTGGAAACTCCCACTTGGACTTTGACCCTCTTTCATCATTCAGTTGACTAAAATATCATGCAGAATTTTTTTGACACTTAAATGCTAAAGGAAGCGAGGATTTAATCCTTGAATCAAAAGAATTAGGTCCAGAAAAGATTACTGGAGAATTGTAAAAACCCTAACCCTAATCCTAACCCTAACCCTAACCTGAGAGTTGTAAAATTTTATCTAATGAAAATGCTTGAAATTGACTCTAATCTGCATTTTAAATTGGAAACTCCCACTTTGACTTTGACCCTCTTTCATCATTCAGTTGACTAAAATGTCATGCAGAATTTTTTTTGACACTTAAATACTAAAGGAAGCGAGGAATTGAATCCTTGAATCAAAATAATTAGGTCCAGAAAAGATTACTGGAGAATTATAAAAACCCTAACCCTAATCCTAGCCCTAACCCTAACTGGAGAGTTGTAAAATTTTATCTAATGAAAATTCTTAAAATTGACTCTAATCTGCATTTTAAATTGGAAACTCCCACTTGGACTTTGACCTTTTTCCATCGTTCAGTTCATGAAGATATTCTGAGACAGATCATTTTTGACAAGTACATGCTAAAGAAAGTCTGTAATTTATTCCTTGAATCAAAAACTTTTGATCCAGGAAAGATTACCAGAGAAGTGTGATTTTTTTTCTCCAATGACAATGCTTGAAATTTACTCTAATCTGCATTTTAAATTGGAAACTCCCACTTGGACTTTGACCCTCTTTCATCATTCCGTTGACTAAAATATCATGCAGAATTTTTTTTGACACTTAAATGCAAAAGGAAGCGAGGATTTAATCCTTGAATCAATAGAATTAGGTCCAGAAAAGATTACTGGAGAATTGTAAAAACCCTAACCCTAATCCTAGCCCTAACCCTAACCGGAGAGTTGTAAAATTTTATTTAATGAAAATTCTTAAAATTGACTTTAATCTGCATTTTAAATTGGAAACTCCCACTTGGACTTTGACCTTTTTTCATCGTTCAGTTCATGAAGATATTCTGAGACAGATCATTTTTCACAAGTACATGCTAAAGAAAGTGTGTAGTTTAGTTCTTCAATAAAAAACTTTTGATCCAGGAAAGATTACCAGAGAAGTGTGATTTTTTTCTCCAATGACAATGCTTGAAATTGACTCTAATCTGCATTTTAAATTGGAAACTCCCACTTGGACTTTGACCCTCTTTCATCATTCAGTTCACTAAAATATCATGCAGAATTTTTTTTGACACTTAAATGCTAAAGGAAGCGAGGATTTAATCCTTGAATCAAAAGAATTAGGTCCAGAAAAGATTACTGGAGAATTGTAAAAACCCTAACCCTAATCCTAACCCTAACCGGAGAGTTGTAAAATTTTATCTAATGAAAATGCTTGAAATTCACTGTAATCTGCATTTTAAATTGGAAACTCCCACTTTGACTTTGATCCTCTTTCATCATTCAGTTGACTAAAATATCATGCAGAAATTTTTTTTGACACTTAAATGCTAAAGGAGCGAGGAATTTAATCCTTGAATCAAAAGAATTAGGTCCAGAAAATATTACTGGAGAATTGTAAAAACCCTAACCCTAATCCTAGCCCTAACCCTAACCGGAGCGTTGTAAAATTTTATCTAATGAAAATGCTTGAAATTGACTCTAATCTGCATTTTAAATTGGAAACTCCCACTAGGACTTTGACCTTTTTTCATCGTTCAGTTCATGAAGATATTCTGAGACAGATCATTTTTGACAAGTACATGCTAAAGAAAGTGTGTAATTTAGTTCTTGAATCAAAAACTTTTGATCCAGGAAAGATTACCAGTGAAGGGTGATTTTTTTTTTCTCCAAAAACAATGCTTGAAATTTACTCTAATCTGCATTTTAAATTGGAAACTCCCACTTGGACTTTGACCCTCTTTCATCATTCAGTTGACTAAAATATCATGCAGAATTTTTTTGACACTTAAATGCTAAAGGAAGCGAGGATTTAATCCTTGAATCAAAAGAATTAGGTCCAGAAAAGATTACTGGAGAATTGTAAAAACCCTAACCCTAATCCTAACCCTAACCCTAACCTGAGAGTTGTAAAATTTTATCTAATGAAAATGCTTGAAATTGACTCTAATCTGCATTTTAAATTGGAAACTCCCACTTTGACTTTGACCCTCTTTCATCATTCAGTTGACTAAAATGTCATGCAGAATTTTTTTTGACACTTAAATACTAAAGGAAGCGAGGAATTGAATCCTTGAATCAAAATAATTAGGTCCAGAAAAGATTACTGGAGAATTGTAAAAACCCTAACCCTAATCCTAGCCCTAACCCTAACTGGAGAGTTGTAAAATTTTATCTAATGAAAATTCTTAAAATTGACTCTAATCTGCATTTTAAATTGGAAACTCCCACTTGGACTTTGACCTTTTTCCATCGTTCAGTTCATGAAGATATTCTGAGACAGATCATTTTT
This sequence comes from Brienomyrus brachyistius, assembly GCF_023856365.1. Lineage (NCBI taxonomy): Eukaryota > Metazoa > Chordata > Actinopteri > Osteoglossiformes > Mormyridae > Brienomyrus > Brienomyrus brachyistius. The sequence continues at coordinate 522,288 of NW_026042352.1, read as the reverse complement.
GACAAGTACATGCTAAAGAAAGTCTGTAATTTATTCCTTGAATCAAAAACTTTTGATCCAGGAAAGATTACCAGAGAAGTGTGATTTTTTTTCTCCAATGACAATGCTTGAAATTGACTCTAATCTGCATTTTAAATTGAAAACTCCCACTTGGACTTTGACCCTCTTTCATCATTCAGTTGACTAAAATATCATGCAGAATTTCTTTTGACACTTAAATGCTAAAGGAAGCGAGGATTTAATCCTTGAATCAAAAGAATTAGGTCCAGAAAAGATTACTGGAGAATTGTAAAAACCCTAACCCTAATCCTAACCCTAACCCTAACCTGAGAGTTGTAAAATTTTATCTAATGAAAATGCTTGAAATTGACTCTAATCTGCATTTTAAATTGGAAACTCCCACTTTGACTTTGACCCTCTTTCATCATTCAGTTGACTAAAATGTCATGCAGAATTTTTTTTGAGACTTAAATACTAAAGGAAGCGAGGAATTGAATCCTTGAATCAAAATAATTAGGTCCAGAAAAGATTACTGGAGAATTGTAAAAACCCTAACCCTAATCCTAGCCCTAACCCTAACTGGAGAGTTGTAAAATTTTATCTAATGAAAATTCTTAAAATTGACTCTAATCTGCATTTTAAATTGGAAACTCCCACTTGGACTTTGACCTTTTTCCATCGTTCAGTTAATGAAGATATTCTGAGACAGATCATTTTTGACAAGTACATGCTACAGAAAGTCTGTCATTTATTCCTTGAATCAAAAACTTTTGATCCAGGAAAGATTACCAGAGAAGTGTGATTTTTTTCTCCAATGACAATGCTTGAAATGGACTCTAATCTGCATTTTAAATTGGAAACTCCCACTTGGACTTTGATCCTCTTTCATAATTCAGTTCATGAAGATATTCTGAGACAGATCATTTTTGACAAGTACATGCTAAAGAAAGTGTGTAATTTAGTTCTTGAATCAAAAACTTTTGATCCAGGAAAGATTACCAGTGAAGGGTGATTTTTTTTTCTCCAAAAACAATGCTTGAAATTTACTCTAATCTGCATTTTAAATTGGAAACTCCCACTTGGACTTTGACCCTCTTTCATCATTCAGTTGACTAAAATATCATGCAGAATTTTTTTTGACACTTAAATGCTAAAGGAAGCGAGGATTTAATCCTTGAATCAATAGAATTAGGTCCAGAAAAGATTACTGGAGAATTGTAAAAACCCTAACCCTAATCCTAGCCCTAACCCTAACCGGAGAGTTGTAAAATTTTATCTAATGAAAATTCTTAAAATTGACTCTAATCTGCATTTTAAATTGGAAACTCACACTTTGACTTTGACCTTTTTCCATCGTTCAGTTCATGAAGATATTCTGAGACAGATCATTTTTGACAAGTACATGCTAAAGAAAGTGTGTAATTTAGTTCTTGAATCAAAAACTTTTGATCCAGGAAAGATTACCAGAGAAGTGTGATTTTTTTTCTCCAATGACAATGCTTGAAATTGACTCTAATCTGCATTTTAAATTGGAAACTCCCACTTGGACTTTGACCTTTTTCCATCGTTCAGTTCATGAAGATATTCTGAGACAGATCATTTTTGACAAGTACATGCTAAAGTAAGTCTGTAATTTATTCCTTGAATCAAAAACTTTTGATCCAGGAAAGATTACCAGAGAAGTGTGATTTTTTTTCTCCAATGACAATGCTTGAAATTGACTCTAATCTGCATTTTAAATTGGAAACTCCCACTTGGACTTTGACCTTTTTCCATCGTTCAGTTCATGAAGATATTCTGAGACAGATCATTTTTGACAAGTACATGCTAAAGAAAGTCTGTAATTTATTCCTTGAATCAAAAACTTTTGATCCAGGAAAGATTACCAGAGAAGTGTGATTTTTTTTCTCCAATGACAATGCTTGAAATTGACTCTAATCTGCATTTTAAATTGGAAACTCCCACTTTGACTTTGACCCTCTTTCATCATTCAGTTGACTAAAATATCATGCAGAATTTTTTTTGACACTTAAATGCTAAAGGAAGCGAGGAATTGAATCCTTGAATCAAAAGAATTAGTTCCAGAAAAGATTACTGGAGAATTGTAAAAACCCTAACCCTAATCCTAGCCCTAACCCTAACCGGAGAGTTGTAAAATTTTATCTAATGAAAATTCTTAAAATTGACTCTAATCTGCATTTTAAATTGGAAACTCCCACTTGGACTTTGACCTTTTTCCATCGTTCAGTTCATGAAGATATTCTGAGACAGATCATTTTTGACAAGTACATGCTAAAGAAAGTCTGTAATTTATTCCTTGAATCAAAAACTTTTGATCCAGGAAAGATAAGCAGAGAAGTGTGATTTTTTTTCTCCAATGACAATGCTTGAAATTGACTCTAATCTGCATTTTAAATTGGAAACTCCCACTTGGACTTTGACCCTCTTTCATCATTCAGTTGACTAAAATATCATGCAGAATTTTTTTTGACACTTAAATGCTAAAGGAAGCGAGGATTTAATCCTTGAATCAAAAGAATTAGGTCCAGAAAAGATTACTGGAGAATTGTAAAAACCCTAACCCTAATCCTAACCCTAACCTGAGAGTTGTAAAATTTTATCTAATGAAAATGCTTGAAATTGACTCTAATCTGCATTTTAAATTGGAAACTCCCATTTTGACTTTGACCCTCTTTCATCATTCAGTTGACTAAAATGTCATGCAGAATTTTTTTTGACACTTAAATACTAAAGGAAGCGAGGAATTGAATCCTTGAATCAAAATAATTAGGTCCAGAAAAGATTACTGGAGAATTGTAAAAACCCTAACCCTAATCCTAGCCCTAACCCTAACCGGAGAGTTGTAAAATTTTATCTAATGAAAATTCTTAAAATTGACTCTAATCTGCATTTTAAATTGTAAACTCCCACTTGGACTTTGACCTTTTTCCATCGTTCAGTTCATGAAGATATTCTGAGACAGATCATTTTTGACAAGTACATGCTACAGAAAGTCTGTAATTTATTCCTTGAATCAAAAACTTTTGATCCAGGAAAGATTACCAGAGAAGTGTGATTTTTTTCTCCAATGACAATGCTTGAAATTGACTCTAATCTGCATTTTAAATTGGAAACTCCCACTTGGACTTTGACCCTCTTTCATCATTCAGTTGACTAAAATATCATGCAGAATTTTTTTTGACACTTAAATGTTAAAGGAAGCGAGGATTTAATCCTTGAATCAAAAGAATTAGTTCCAGAAAAGATTACTGGAGAATTGTAAAAACCCTAACCCTAATCCTAGCCCTAACCCTAACCGGAGAGTTGTAAAATTTTATCTAATGAAAATTCTTAAAATTGACTCTAATCTGCATTTTAAATTGGAAACTCCCACTTGGACTTTGACCTTTTTCCATCGTTCAGTTCATGAAGATATTCTGAGACAGATCATTTTTGACAAGTACATGCTAAAGAAAGTCTGTAATTTATTCCTTGAATCAAAAACTTTTGATCCAGGAAAGATAAGCAGAGAAGTGTGATTTTTTTTCTCCAATGACAATGCTTGAAATTGACTCTAATCTGCATTTTAAATTGGAAACTCCCACTTGGACTTTGACCCTCTTTCATCATTCAGTTGACTAAAATATCATGCAGAATTTTTTTTGACACTTAAATGCTAAAGGAAGCGAGGATTTAATCCTTGAATCAAAAGAATTAGGTCCAGAAAAGATTACTGGAGAATTGTAAAAACCCTAACCCTAATCCAAGCCCTAACCCTAACCGGAGAGTTGTAAAATTTTATCTAATGAAAATGCTGGAAATTGACTGTAATCTGCATTTTAAATTGGAAACTCCCACTTGGACTTTGACCCTCTTTCATCATTCAGTTGACTAAAATATCATGCAGAATTTTTTTTGACACTTAAATGCTAAAGGAAGCGAGGATTTAATCCTTGAATCAAAAGAATTAGGTCCAGAAAAGATTACTGGAGAATTGTAAAAACCCTAACCCTAATCCTAACCCTAACCCTAACCTGAGAGTTGTAAAATTTTATCAAATGAAAATGCTTGAAATTGACTCTAATCTGCATTTTAAATTGGAAACTCCCACTTTGACTTTGACCCTCTTTCATCATTCAGTTGACTAAAATATCATGCAGAATTTTTTTTGACACTTAAATGCTAAAGGAAGCGAGGAATTGAATCCTTGAATCAAAAGAATTAGGTCCAGAAAAGATTACTGGAGAATTGTAAAAACCCTAACCCTAATCCTAGCCCTAACCCTAACCGGAGAGTTGTAAAATTTTATCTAATGAAAATTCTTAAAATTGACTCTAATCTGCATTTTAAATTGGAAACTCCCACTTGGACTTTGACCTTTTTCCATCGTTCAGTTCATGAAGATATTCTGAGACAGATCATTTTTGACAAGTACATGCTACAGAAAGTCTGTATTTTATTCCTTGAATCAAAAACTTTTGATCCAGGAAAGATTACCAGAGAAGTGTGATTTTTTTTCTCCAATGACAATGCTTGAAATGTACTCTAATCTGCATTTTAAATTGGAAACTCCCACTTGGACTTTGACCCTATTTCATCATTCAGTTGACTAAAATATCATGCAGAATTTTTTTTGACACTTAAATGCTAAAGGAAGCGAGAATTTAATCCTTGAATCAATAGAATTAGGTCTAGAAAAGATTACTGGAGAATTGTAAAAACCCTAACCCTAATCCTAGCCCTAACCCTAACCGGAGAGTTGTAAAATTTTATCTAATGAAAATTCTTAAAATTGACTCTAATCTGCATTTTAAATTGGAAACTCCCACTTGGACTTTGACCCTCTTTCATCATTCAGTTGACTAAAATATCATGCAGAATTTTTTTTGACACTTAAATGCTAAAGGAAGCGAGGATTTAATCCTTGAATCAATAGAATTAGGTCCAGAAAAGATTACTGGAGAATTGTAAAAACCCTAACCCTAATCCTAGCCCTAACCCTAACCGGAGAGTTGTAAAATTTTATCTAATGAAAATTCTTAAAATTGACTCTAATCTGCATTTTAAATTGGAAACTCCCACTTGGACTTTGACCTTTTTCCATCGTTCAGTTCATGAAGATATTCTGAGACAGATCATTTTTGACAAGTACATGCTACAGAAAGTCTGTAATTTATTCCTTGAATCAAAAACTTTTGATCCAGGAAAGATTACCAGAGAAGTGTGATTTTTTTCTCCAATGACAATGCTTGAAATGGACTCTAATCTGCATATTAAATTGGAAACTCCCACTTGGACTTTGACCCTCTTTCATCATTCAGTTGACTAAAATATCATGCAGAATTTTTTTTGACACTTAAATGCTAAAGGAAGCGAGGATTTAATCCTTGAATCAATAGAATTAGGTCCAGAAAAGATTACTGGAGAATTGTAAAAACCCTAACCGTAATCCTAGCCCTAACCCTAACTGGAGAGTTGTAAAATTTTATCTAATGAAAATTCTTAATATTGACTCTAATCTGCATTTTAAATTGGAAACTCCCACTTGGACTTTGACCTTTTTCCATCGTTCAGTTCATGAAGATATTCTGAGACAGATCATTTTTGACAAGTACATGCTAAAGTAAGTCTGTAATTTATTCCTTGAATCAAAAACTTTTGATCCAGGAAAGATTACCAGAGAAGTGTGATTTTTTTTCTCCAATGACAATGCTTGAAATTGACTCTAATCTGCATTTTAAATTGGAAACTCCCACTTGGACTTTGACCTTTTTCCATCGTTCAGTTCATGAAGATATTCTGAGACAGATCATTTTTGACAAGTACATGCTAAAGTAAGTCTGTAATTTATTCCTTGAATCAAAAACTTTTGATCCAGGAAAGATTACCAGAGAAGTGTGATTTTTTTTCTCCAATGACAATGGTTGAAATTGACTCTAATCTGCATTTTAAATTGGAAACTCCCACTTTGACTTTGACCCTCTTTCATCATTCAGTTGACTAAAATATCATGCAGAATTTTTTTTGACACTTAAATGCTAAAGGAAGCGAGGAATTGAATCCTTGAATCAAAAGAATTAGTTCCAGAAAAGATTACTGGAGAATTGTAAAAACCCTAACCCTAATCCTAGCCCTAACCCTAACCGGAGAGTTGTAAAATTTTATCTAATGAAAATTCTTAAAATTGACTCTAATCTGCATTTTAAATTGGAAACTCCCACTTGGACTTTGACCTTTTTCCATCGTTCAGTTCATGAAGATATTCTGAGACAGATCATTTTTGTCAAGTACATGCTAAAGAAAGTCTGTAATTTATTCCTTGAATCAAAAACTTTTGATCCAGGAAAGATTAGCAGAGAAGTGTGATTTTTTTTCTCCAATGACAATGCTTGAAATTGACTCTAATCTGCATTTTAAATTGGAAACTCCCACTTGGACTTTGACCCTCTTTCATCATTCAGTTGACTAAAATATCATGCAGAATTTCTTTTGACACTTAAATGCTAAAGGAAGCGAGGATTTAATCCTTGAATCAAAAGAATTAGGTCCAGAAAAGATTACTGGAGAATTGTAAAAACCCTAACCCTAATCCTAACCCTAACCCTAACCTGAGAGTTGTAAAATATTATCTAATGAAAATGCTTGAAATTGACTCTAATCTGCATTTTAAATTGGAAACTCCCACTTTGACTTTGACCCTCTTTCATCATTCAGTTGACTAAAATGTCATGCAGAATTTTTTTTGACACTTAAATACTAAAGGAAGCGAGGAATTGAATCCTTGAATCAAAATAATTAGGTCCAGAAAAGATTACTGGAGAATTGTAAAAACCCTAACCCTAATCCTAGCCCTAACCCTAACCGGAGAGTTGTAAAATTTTATCTAATGAAAATTCTTAAAATTGACTCTAATCTGCATTTTAAATTGGAAACTCCCACTTGGACTTTGACCTTTTTCCATCGTTCAGTTCATGAAGATATTCTGAGACAGATCATTTTTGACAAGTACATGCTACAGAAAGTCTGTAATTTATTCCTTGAATCAAAAACTTTTGATCCAGGAAAGATTACCAGAGAAGTGTGATTTTTTTCTCCAATGACAATGCTTGAAATGGACTCTAATCTGCATATTAAATTGGAAACTCCCACTTGGACTTTGACCCTCTTTCATCATTCAGTTGACTAAAATATCATGCAGAATTTTTTTTGACACTTAAATGCTAAAGGAAGTGAGGATTTAATCCTTGAATCAATAGAATTAGGTCCAGAAAAGATTACTGGAGAATTGTAAAAACCCTAACCGTAATCCTAGCCCTAACCCTAACTGGAGAGTTGTAAAATTTTATCTAATGAAAATTCTTAAAATTGACTCTAATCTGCATTTTAAATTGGAAACTCCCACTTGGACTTTGACCTTTTTCCATCGTTCAGTTCATGAAGATATTCTGAGACAGATCATTTTTGACAAGTACATGCTAAAGTAAGTCTGTAATTTATTCCTTGAATCAAAAACTTTTGATCCAGGAAAGATTACCAGAGAAGTGTGATTTTTTTTCTCCAATGACAATGCTTGAAATTGACTCTAATCTGCATTTTAAATTGGAAACTCCCACTTGGACTTTGACCTTTTTCCATCGTTCAGTTCATGAAGATATTCTGAGACAGATCATTTTTGACAAGTACATGCTACAGAAAGTCTGTAATTTATTCCTTGAATCAAAAACTTTTGATCCAGGAAAGATTACCAGAGAAGTGTGATTTTTTTCTCCAATGACAATGCTTGAAATTGACTCTAATCTGCATTTTAAATTGGAAACTCCCACTTGGACTTTGACCCTCTTTCATCATTCAGTTGACTAAAATATCATGCAGAATTTTTTTTGACACTTAAATGTTAAAGGAAGCGAGGATTTAATCCTTGAATCAAAAGAATTAGGTCCAGAAAAGATTACTGGAGAATTGTAAAAACCCTAACCCTAATCCTAGCCCTAACCCTAACCGGAGAGTTGTAAAATTTTATCTAATGAAAATGCTGGAAATTGACTGTAATCTGCATTTTAAATTGGAAACTCCCACTTGGACTTTGACCCTCTTTCATCATTCAGTTGACTAAAATATCATGCAGAATTTTTTTTGACACTTAAATGCTAAAGGAAGCGAGGATTTAATCCTTGAATCAAAAGAATTAGGTCCAGAAAAGATTACTGGAGAATTGTAAAAACCCTAACCCTAATCCTAACCCTAACCCTAACCTGAGAGTTGTAAAATTTTATCAAATGAAAATGCTTGAAATTGACTCTAATCTGCATTTTAAATTGGAAACTCCCACTTTGACTTTGACCCTCTTTCATCATTCAGTTGACTAAAATATCATGCAGAATTTTTTTTGACACTTAAATGCTAAAGGAAGCGAGGAATTGAATCCTTGAATCAAAAGAATTAGGTCCAGAAAAGATTACTGGAGAATTGTAAAAACCCTAACCCTAATCCTAGCCCTAACCCTAACCGGAGAGTTGTAAAATTTTATCTAATGAAAATTCTTAATATTGACTCTAATCTGCATTTTAAATTGGAAACTCCCACTTGGACTTTGACCTTTTTCCATCGTTCAGTTCATGAAGATATTCTGAGACAGATCATTTTTGACAAGTACATGCTACAGAAAGTCTGTATTTTATTCCTTGAATCAAAAACTTTTGATCCAGGAAAGATTACCAGAGAAGTGTGATTTTTTTTCTCCAATGACAATGCTTGAAATGTACTCTAATCTGCATTTTAAATTGGAAACTCCCACTTGGACTTTGACCCTATTTCATCATTCAGTTGACTAAAATATCATGCAGAATTTTTTTTGACACTTAAATGCTAAAGGAAGCGAGAATTTAATCCTTGAATCAATAGAATTAGGTCTAGAAAAGATTACTGGAGAATTGTAAAAACCCTAACCCTAATCCTAGCCCTAACCCTAACCGGAGAGTTGTAAAATTTTATCTAATGAAAATTCTTAAAATTGACTCTAATCTGCATTTTAAATTGGAAACTCCCACTTGGACTTTGACCCTCTTTCATCATTCAGTTGACTAAAATATCATGCAGAATTTTTTTTGACACTTAAATGCTAAAGGAAGCGAGGATTTAATCCTTGAATCAATAGAATTAGGTCCAGAAAAGATTACTGGAGAATTGTAAAAACCCTAACCCTAATCCTAGCCCTAACCCTAACCGGAGAGTTGTAAAATTTTATCTAATGAAAATTCTTAAAATTGACTCTAATCTGCATTTTAAATTGGAAACTCCCACTTGGACTTTGACCTTTTTCCATCGTTCAGTTCATGAAGATATTCTGAGACAGATCATTTTTGACAAGTACATGCTACAGAAAGTCTGTAATTTATTCCTTGAATCAAAAACTTTTGATCCAGGAAAGATTACCAGAGAAGTGTGATTTTTTTCTCCAATGACAATGCTTGAAATGGACTCTAATCTGCATATTAAATTGGAAACTCCCACTTGGACTTTGACCCTCTTTCATCATTCAGTTGACTAAAATATCATGCAGAATTTTTTTTGACACTTAAATGCTAAAGGAAGCGAGGATTTAATCCTTGAATCAATAGAATTAGGTCCAGAAAAGATTACTGGAGAATTGTAAAAACCCTAACCGTAATCCTAGCCCTAACCCTAACTGGAGAGTTGTAAAATTTTATCTAATGAAAATTCTTAAAATTGACTCTAATCTGCATTTTAAATTGGAAACTCCCACTTGGACTTTGACCTTTTTCCATCGTTCAGTTCATGAAGATATTCTGAGACAGATCATTTTTGACAAGTACATGCTAAAGTAAGTCTGTAATTTATTCCTTGAATCAAAAACTTTTGATCCAGGAAAGATTACCAGAGAAGTGTGATTTTTTTTCTCCAATGACAATGCTTGAAATTGACTCTAATCTGCATTTTAAATTGGAAACTCCCACTTGGACTTTGACCTTTTTCCATCGTTCAGTTCATGAAGATATTCTGAGACAGATCATTTTTGACAAGTACATGCTAAAGAAAGTCTGTAATTTATTCCTTGAATCAAAAACTTTTGATCCAGGAAAGATTAGCAGAGAAGTGTGATTTTTTTTCTCCAATGACAATGCTTGAAATTGACTCTAATCTGCATTTTAAATTGGAAACTCCCACTTTGACTTTGACCCTCTTTCATCATTCAGTTGACTAAAATATCATGCAGAATTTTTTTTGACACTTAAATGCTAAAGGAAGCGAGGAATTGAATCCTTGAATCAAAAGAATTAGTTCCAGAAAAGATTACTGGAGAATTGTAAAAACCCTAACCCTAATCCTAGCCCTAACCCTAACCGGAGAGTTGTAAAATTTTATCTAATGAAAATTCTTAAAATTGACTCTAATCTGCATTTTAAATTGGAAACTCCCACTTGGACTTTGACCTTTTTCCATCGTTCAGTTCATGAAGATATTCTGAGACAGATCATTTTTGTCAAGTACATGCTAAAGAAAGTCTGTAATTTATTCCTTGAATCAAAAACTTTTGATCCAGGAAAGATTAGCAGAGAAGTGTGATTTTTTTTCTCCAATGACAATGCTTGAAATTGACTCTAATCTGCATTTTAAATTGGAAACTCCCACTTGGACTTTGACCCTCTTTCATCATTCAGTTGACTAAAATATCATGCAGAATTTCTTTTGACACTTAAATGCTAAAGGAAGCGAGGATTTAATCCTTGAATCAAAAGAATTAGGTCCAGAAAAGATTACTGGAGAATTGTAAAAACCCTAACCCTAATCCTAACCCTAACCCTAACCTGAGAGTTGTAAAATATTATCTAATGAAAATGCTTGAAATTGACTCTAATCTGCATTTTAAATTGGAAACTCCCACTTTGACTTTGACCCTCTTTCATCATTCAGTTGACTAAAATGTCATGCAGAATTTTTTTTGACACTTAAATACTAAAGGAAGCGAGGAATTGAATCCTTGAATCAAAATAATTAGGTCCAGAAAAGATTACTGGAGAATTGTAAAAACCCTAACCCTAATCCTAGCCCTAAACCTAACCGGAGAGTTGTAAAATTTTATCTAATGAAAATTCTTAAAATTGTCTCTAATCTGCATTTAAATTGGAAACTCCCACTTGGACTTTGACCTTTTTCCATCGTTCAGTTCATGAAGATATTCTGAGACAGATCATTTTTGACAAGTACATGCTACAGAAAGTCTGTAATTTATTCCTTGAATCAAAAACTTTTGATCCAGGAAAGATTACCAGAGAAGTGTGATTTTTTTCTCCAATGACAATGCTTGAAATGGACTCTAATCTGCATATTAAATTGGAAACTCCCACTTGGACTTTGACCCTCTTTCATCATTCAGTTGACTAAAATATCATGCAGAATTTTTTTTGACACTTAAATGCTAAAGGAAGCGAGGATTTAATCCTTGAATCAATAGAATTAGGTCCAGAAAAGATTACTGGAGAATTGTAAAAACCCTAACCCTAATCCTAGCCCTAACCCTAACTGGAGAGTTGTAAAATTTTATCTAATGAAAATTCTTAAAATTGACTCTAATCTGCATTTTAAATTGGAAACTCCCACTTGGACTTTGACCTTTTTCCATCGTTCAGTTAATGAAGTTATTCTGAGACAGATCATTTTTGACAAGTACATGCTATAGAAAGTCTGTCATTTATTCCTTGAATCAAAAACTTTTGATCCAGGAAAGATTACCAGAGAAGTGTGATTTTTTTCTCCAATGACAATGCTTGAAATGGACTCTAATCTGCATTTTAAATTGGAAACTCCCACTTGGACTTTGACCCTCTTTCATCATTCAGTTGACTAAAATATCATGCAGAATTATTTTTGACACTTAAATGCTAAAGGAAGCGAGGAATTGAATCCTTGAATCAAAAGAATTAGGTCCAGAAAAGATTACTGGAGAATTGTAAAAACCCTAACCCTAATCCTAGCCCTAACCCTAACCGGAGAGTTGTAAAATTTTATCTAATGAAAATGCTGGAAATTGACTGTAATCTGCATTTTAAATTGGAAACTCCCACTTGGACTTTGATCCTCTTTCATGTTTCAGTTCATGAAGATATTCTGAGACAGATCATTTTTGACAAGTACATGCTAAAGAAAGTGTGTAATTTAGTTCTTGAATCAAAAACTTTTGATCCAGGAAAGATTACCAGTGAAGGGTGATTTTTTTTTCTCCAAAAACAATGCTTGAAATTTACTCTAATCTGCATTTTAAATTGGAAACTCCCACTTGGACTTTGACCCTCTTTCATCATTCAGTTGACTAAAATATCATGCAGAATATTTTTTGACACTTAAATGCTAAAGGAAGCGAGGATTTAATCCTTGAATCAATAGAATTAGGTCCAGAAAAGATTACTGTAGAATTGTAAAAACCCTAACCCTAATCCTAGCCCTAACCCTAACCGGAGAGTTGTAAAATTTTATCTAATGAAAATTCTTAAAATTGACTCTAATCTGCATTTTAAATTGGAAACTCCCACTTGGACTTTGACCTTTTTCCATCGTTCAGTTCATGAAGATATTCTGAGACAGATCATTTTTGACAAGTACATGCTACAGAAAGTCTGTAATTTATTCCTTGAATCAAAAACTTTTGATCCAGGAAAGATTACCAGAGAAGTGTGATTTTTTTCTCCAATGACAATGCTTGAAATTGACTCTAATCTGCATTTTAAATTGGAAACTCCCACTTGGACTTTGACCCTCTTTCATCATTCAGTTGACTAAAATATCATGCAGAATTTTTTTTGACACTTAAATACTAAAGGAAGCGAGGATTTAATCCTTGAATCAAAAGAATTAGGTCCAGAAAAGATTACTGGAGAATTGTAAAAACCCTAACCCTAATCCTAGCCCTAACCCTAACCGGAGAGTTGTAAAATTTTATCTAATGAAAATGCTGGAAATTGACTGTAATCTGCATTTTAAATTGGAAACTCCCACTTGACCTTTGACCCTCTTTCATCATTCAGTTGACTAAAATATCATGCAGAATTTTTTTTGACACTTAAATGCTAAAGGAAGCGAGGATTTAATCCTTGAATCAAAAGAATTAGGTCCAGAAAAGATTACTGGAGAATTGTAAAAACCCTAACCCTAATCCTAACCCTAACCCTAACCTGAGAGTTGTAAAATTTTATCAAATGAAAATGCTTGAAATTGACTCTAATCTGCATTTTAAATTGGAAACTCCCACTTTGACTTTGACCCTCTTTCATCATTCAGTTGACTAAAATATCATGCAGAATTTTTTTTTGACACTTAAATGCTAAAGGAAGTGAGGAATTGAATCCTTGAATCAAAAGAATTAGGTCCAGAAAAGATTACTGGAGAATTGTAAAAACCCTAACCCTAATCCTAGCCCTAACCCTAACCGGAGAGTTGTAAAATTTTATCTAATGAAAATTCTTAATATTGACTCTAATCTGCATTTTAAATTGGAAACTCCCACTTGGACTTTGACCTTTTTCCATCGTTCAGTTCATGAAGATATTCTGAGACAGATCATTTTTGACAAGTACATGCTACAGAAAGTCTGTATTTTATTCCTTGAATCAAAAACTTTTGATCCAGGAAAGATTACCAGAGAAGTGTGATTTTTTTTCTCCAATGACAATGCTTGAAATGTACTCTAATCTGCATTTTAAATTGGAAACTCCCACTTGGACTTTGACCTTTTTCCATCGTTCAGTTCATGAAGATATTCTGAGACAGATCATTTTTGACAAGTACATGCTAAAGAAAGTCTGTAATTTATTCCTTGAATCAAAAACTTTTGATCCAGGAAAGATTAGCAGAGAAGTGTGATTTTTTTTCTCCAATGACAATGCTTGAAATTGACTCTAATCTGCATTTTAAATTGGAAACTCCCACTTTGACTTTGACCCTCTTTCATCATTCAGTTGACTAAAATATCATGCAGAATTTTTTTTGACACTTAAATGCTAAAGGAAGCGAGGAATTGAATCCTTGAATCAAAAGAATTAGTTCCAGAAAAGATTACTGGAGAATTGTAAAAACCCTAACCCTAATCCTAGCCCTAACCCTAACCGGAGAGTTGTAAAATTTTATCTAATGAAAATTCTTAAAATTGACTCTAATCTGCATTTTAAATTGGAAACTCCCACTTGGACTTTGACCTTTTTCCATCGTTCAGTTCATGAAGATATTCTGAGACAGATCATTTTTGTCAAGTACATGCTAAAGAAAGTCTGTAATTTATTCCTTGAATCAAAAACTTTTGATCCAGGAAAGATTAGCAGAGAAGTGTGATTTTTTTTCTCCAATGACAATGCTTGAAATTGACTCTAATCTGCATTTTAAATTGGAAACTCCCACTTGGACTTTGACCCTCTTTCATCATTCAGTTGACTAAAATATCATGCAGAATTTCTTTTGACACTTAAATGCTAAAGGAAGCGAGGATTTAATCCTTGAATCAAAAGAATTAGGTCCAGAAAAGATTACTGGAGAATTGTAAAAACCCTAACCCTAATCCTAACCCTAACCCTAACCTGAGAGTTGTAAAATATTATCTAATGAAAATGCTTGAAATTGACTCTAATCTGCATTTTAAATTGGAAACTCCCACTTTGACTTTGACCCTCTTTCATCATTCAGTTGACTAAAATGTCATGCAGAATTTTTTTTGACACTTAAATACTAAAGGAAGCGAGGAATTGAATCCTTGAATCAAAATAATTAGGTCCAGAAAAGATTACTGGAGAATTGTAAAAACCCTAACCCTAATCCTAGCCCTAACCCTAACCGGAGAGTTGTAAAATTTTATCTAATGAAAATTCTTAAAATTGTCTCTAATCTGCATTTAAATTGGAAACTCCCACTTGGACTTTGACCTTTTTCCATCGTTCAGTTCATGAAGATATTCTGAGACAGATCATTTTTGACAAGTACATGCTACAGAAAGTCTGTAATTTATTCCTTGAATCAAAAACTTTTGATCCAGGAAAGATTACCAGAGAAGTGTGATTTTTTTCTCCAATGACAATGCTTGAAATGGACTCTAATCTGCATATTAAATTGGAAACTCCCACTTGGACTTTGACCCTCTTTCATCATTCAGTT
Organism: Brienomyrus brachyistius; assembly: GCF_023856365.1. NCBI lineage: Eukaryota > Metazoa > Chordata > Actinopteri > Osteoglossiformes > Mormyridae > Brienomyrus > Brienomyrus brachyistius. The sequence continues at coordinate 507,135 of NW_026042352.1, read as the reverse complement.
GACTAAAATATCATGCAGAATTTTTTTTGACACTTAAATGCTAAAGGAAGCGAGGATTTAATCCTTGAATCAATAGAATTAGGTCCAGAAAAGATTACTGGAGAATTGTAAAAACCCTAACCCTAATCCTAGCCCTAACCCTAACTGGAGAGTTGTAAAATTTTATCTAATGAAAATTCTTAAAATTGACTCTAATCTGCATTTTAAATTGGAAACTCCCACTTGGACTTTGACCTTTTTCCATCGTTCAGTTAATGAAGTTATTCTGAGACAGATCATTTTTGACAAGTACATGCTATAGAAAGTCTGTCATTTATTCCTTGAATCAAAAACTTTTGATCCAGGAAAGATTACCAGAGAAGTGTGATTTTTTTCTCCAATGACAATGCTTGAAATGGACTCTAATCTGCATTTTAAATTGGAAACTCCCACTTGGACTTTGACCCTCTTTCATCATTCAGTTGACTAAAATATCATGCAGAATTATTTTTGACACTTAAATGCTAAAGGAAGCGAGGAATTGAATCCTTGAATCAAAAGAATTAGGTCCAGAAAAGATTACTGGAGAATTGTAAAAACCCTAACCCTAATCCTAGCCCTAACCCTAACCGGAGAGTTGTAAAATTTTATCTAATGACAATGCTTGAAATTGACTCTAATCTGCATTTTAAATTGGAAACTCCCACTTTGACTTTGACCCTCTTTCATCATTCAGTTGACTAAAATATCATGCAGAATTTTTTTTGACACTTAAATGCTAAAGGAAGCGAGGAATTGAATCCTTGAATCAAAAGAATTAGTTCCAGAAAAGATTACTGGAGAATTGTAAAAACCCTAACCCTAATCCTAGCCCTAACCCTAACCGGAGAGTTGTAAAATTTTATCTAATGAAAATTCTTAAAATTGACTCTAATCTGCATTTTAAATTGGAAACTCCCACTTGGACTTTGACCTTTTTCCATCGTTCAGTTCATGAAGATATTCTGAGACAGATCATTTTTGTCAAGTACATGCTAAAGAAAGTCTGTAATTTATTCCTTGAATCAAAAACTTTTGATCCAGGAAAGATTAGCAGAGAAGTGTGATTTTTTTTCTCCAATGACAATGCTTGAAATTGACTCTAATCTGCATTTTAAATTGGAAACTCCCACTTGGACTTTGACCCTCTTTCATCATTCAGTTGACTAAAATATCATGCAGAATTTCTTTTGACACTTAAATGCTAAAGGAAGCGAGGATTTAATCCTTGAATCAAAAGAATTAGGTCCAGAAAAGATTACTGGAGAATTGTAAAAACCCTAACCCTAATCCTAACCCTAACCCTAACCTGAGAGTTGTAAAATATTATCTAATGAAAATGCTTGAAATTGACTCTAATCTGCATTTTAAATTGGAAACTCCCACTTTGACTTTGACCCTCTTTCATCATTCAGTTGACTAAAATGTCATGCAGAATTTTTTTTGACACTTAAATACTAAAGGAAGCGAGGAATTGAATCCTTGAATCAAAATAATTAGGTCCAGAAAAGATTACTGGAGAATTGTAAAAACCCTAACCCTAATCCTAGCCCTAACCCTAACCGGAGAGTTGTAAAATTTTATCTAATGAAAATTCTTAAAATTGTCTCTAATCTGCATTTAAATTGGAAACTCCCACTTGGACTTTGACCTTTTTCCATCGTTCAGTTCATGAAGATATTCTGAGACAGATCATTTTTGACAAGTACATGCTACAGAAAGTCTGTAATTTATTCCTTGAATCAAAAACTTTTGATCCAGGAAAGATTACCAGAGAAGTGTGATTTTTTTCTCCAATGACAATGCTTGAAATGGACTCTAATCTGCATATTAAATTGGAAACTCCCACTTGGACTTTGACCCTCTTTCATCATTCAGTTGACTAAAATATCATGCAGAATTTTTTTTGACACTTAAATGCTAAAGGAAGCGAGGATTTAATCCTTGAATCAATAGAATTAGGTCCAGAAAAGATTACTGGAGAATTGTAAAAACCCTAACCCTAATCCTAGCCCTAACCCTAACTGGAGAGTTGTAAAATTTTATCTAATGAAAATTCTTAAAATTGACTCTAATCTGCATTTTAAATTGGAAACTCCCACTTGGACTTTGACCTTTTTCCATCGTTCAGTTAATGAAGTTATTCTGAGACAGATCATTTTTGACAAGTACATGCTATAGAAAGTCTGTCATTTATTTCTTGAATCAAAAACTTTTGATCCAGGAAAGATTACCAGAGAAGTGTGATTTTTTTCTCCAATGACAATGCTTGAAATGGACTCTAATCTGCATTTTAAATTGGAAACTCCCACTTGGACTTTGACCCTCTTTCATCATTCAGTTGACTAAAATATCATGCAGAATTATTTTTGACACTTAAATGCTAAAGGAAGCGAGGAATTGAATCCTTGAATCAAAAGAATTAGGTCCAGAAAAGATTACTGGAGAATTGTAAAAACCCTAACCCTAATCCTAGCCCTAACCCTAACCGGAGAGTTGTAAAATTTTATCTAATGAAAATGCTGGAAATTGACTGTAATCTGCATTTTAAATTGGAAACTCCCACTTGGACTTTGATCCTCTTTCATGTTTCAGTTCATGAAGATATTCTGAGACAGATCATTTTTGACAAGTACATGCTAAAGAAAGTGTGTAATTTAGTTCTTGAATCAAAAACTTTTGATCCAGGAAAGATTACCAGTGAAGGGTGATTTTTTTTTCTCCAAAAACAATGCTTGAAAATTACTCTAATCTGCATTTTAAATTGGAAACTCCCACTTGGACTTTGACCCTCTTTCATCATTCAGTTGACTAAAATATCATGCAGAATATTTTTTGACACTTAAATGCTAAAGGAAGCGAGGATTTAATCCTTGAATCAATAGAATTAGGTCCAGAAAAGATTACTGGAGAATTGTAAAAACCCTAACCCTAATCCTAGCCCTAACCCTAACCGGAGAGTTGTAAAATTTTATCTAATGAAAATTCTTAAAATTGACTCTAATCTGCATTTTAAATTGGAAACTCACACTTGGACTTTGACCTTTTTCCATCGTTCAGTTCATGAAGATATTCTGAGAAAGATCATTTTTGACAAGTACATGCTAAAGAAAGTGTGTAATTTAGTTCTTGAATCAAAAACTTTTGATCCAGGAAAGATTACCAGTGAAGGGTGATTTTTTTTTCTCCAAAAACAATGCTTGAAATTTACTCTAATCTGCATTTTAAATTGGAAACTCCCACTTGGACTTTGACCCTCTTTCATCATTCAGTTGACTAAAATATCATGCAGAATATTTTTTGACACTTAAATGCTAAAGGAAGCGAGGAATTGAATCCTTGAATCAAAATAATTAGGTCCAGAAAAGATTACTGGAGAATTGTAAAAACCCTAACCCTAATCCTAGCCCTAACCCTAACCGGAGAGTTGTAAAATTTTATCTAATGAAAATGCTGGAAATTGACTGTAATCTGCATTTTAAATTGGAAACTCCCACTTGACCTTTGACCCTCTTTCATCATTCAGTTGACTAAAATATCATGCAGAATTTTTTTTGACACTTAAATGCTAAAGGAAGCGAGGATTTAATCCTTGAATCAAAAGAATTAGGTCCAGAAAAGATTACTGGAGAATTGTAAAAACCCTAACCCTAATCCTAACCCTAACCCTAACCTGAGAGTTGTAAAATTTTATCAAATGAAAATGCTTGAAATTGACTCTAATCTGCATTTTAAATTGGAAACTCCCACTTTGACTTTGACCCTCTTTCATCATTCAGTTGACTAAAATATCATGCAGAATTTTTTTTTGACACTTAAATGCTAAAGGAAGTGAGGAATTGAATCCTTGAATCAAAAGAATTAGGTCCAGAAAAGATTACTGGAGAATTGTAAAAACCCTAACCCTAATCCTAGCCCTAACCCTAACCGGAGAGTTGTAAAATTTTATCTAATGAAAATTCTTAATATTGACTCTAATCTGCATTTTAAATTGGAAACTCCCACTTGGACTTTGACCTTTTTCCATCGTTCAGTTCATGAAGATATTCTGAGACAGATCATTTTTGACAAGTACATGCTACAGAAAGTCTGTATTTTATTCCTTGAATCAAAAACTTTTGATCCAGGAAAGATTACCAGAGAAGTGTGATTTTTTTTCTCCAATGACAATGCTTGAAATGTACTCTAATCTGCATTTTAAATTGGAAACTCCCACTTGGACTTTGACCCTATTTCATCATTCAGTTGACTAAAATATCATGCAGAATTTTTTTTGACACTTAAATGCTAAAGGAAGCGAGAATTTAATCCTTGAATCAATAGAATTAGGTCTAGAAAAGATTACTGGAGAATTGTAAAAACCCTAACCCTAATCCTAGCCCTAACCCTAACCGGAGAGTTGTAAAATTTTATCTAATGAAAATTCTTAAAATTGACTCTAATCTGCATTTTAAATTGGAAACTCCCACTTGGACTTTGACCCTCTTTCATCATTCAGTTGACTAAAATATCATGCAGAATTTTTTTTGACACTTAAATGCTAAAGGAAGCGAGGATTTAATCCTTGAATCAATAGAATTAGGTCCAGAAAAGATTACTGGAGAATTGTAAAAACCCTAACCCTAATCCTAGCCCTAACCCTAACCGGAGAGTTGTAAAATTTTATCTAATGAAAATTCTTAAAATTGACTCTAATCTGCATTTTAAATTGGAAACTCCCACTTGGACTTTGACCTTTTTCCATCGTTCAGTTCATGAAGATATTCTGAGACAGATCATTTTTGACAAGTACATGCTACAGAAAGTCTGTAATTTATTCCTTGAATCAAAAACTTTTGATCCAGGAAAGATTACCAGAGAAGTGTGATTTTTTTCTCCAATGACAATGCTTGAAATGGACTCTAATCTGCATATTAAATTGGAAACTCCCACTTGGACTTTGACCCTCTTTCATCATTCAGTTGACTAAAATATCATGCAGAATTTTTTTTGACACTTAAATGCTAAAGGAAGCGAGGATTTAATCCTTGAATCAATAGAATTAGGTCCAGAAAAGATTACTGGAGAATTGTAAAAACCCTAACCGTAATCCTAGCCCTAACCCTAACTGGAGAGTTGTAAAATTTTATCTAATGAAAATTCTTAAAATTGACTCTAATCTGCATTTTAAATTGGAAACTCCCACTTGGACTTTGACCTTTTTCCATCGTTCAGTTCATGAAGATATTCTGAGACAGATCATTTTTGACAAGTACATGCTAAAGTAAGTCTGTAATTTATTCCTTGAATCAAAAACTTTTGATCCAGGAAAGATTACCAGAGAAGTGTGATTTTTTTTCTCCAATGACAATGCTTGAAATTGACTCTAATCTGCATTTTAAATTGGAAACTCCCACTTGGACTTTGACCTTTTTCCATCGTTCAGTTCATGAAGATATTCTGAGACAGATCATTTTTGACAAGTACATGCTAAAGAAAGTCTGTAATTTATTCCTTGAATCAAAAACTTTTGATCCAGGAAAGATTAGCAGAGAAGTGTGATTTTTTTTCTCCAATGACAATGCTTGAAATTGACTCTAATCTGCATTTTAAATTGGAAACTCCCACTTTGACTTTGACCCTCTTTCATCATTCAGTTGACTAAAATATCATGCAGAATTTTTTTTGACACTTAAATGCTAAAGGAAGCGAGGAATTGAATCCTTGAATCAAAAGAATTAGTTCCAGAAAAGATTACTGGAGAATTGTAAAAACCCTAACCCTAATCCTAGCCCTAACCCTAACCGGAGAGTTGTAAAATTTTATCTAATGAAAATTCTTAAAATTGACTCTAATCTGCATTTTAAATTGGAAACTCCCACTTGGACTTTGACCTTTTTCCATCGTTCAGTTCATGAAGATATTCTGAGACAGATCATTTTTGTCAAGTACATGCTAAAGAAAGTCTGTAATTTATTCCTTGAATCAAAAACTTTTGATCCAGGAAAGATTAGCAGAGAAGTGTGATTTTTTTTCTCCAATGACAATGCTTGAAATTGACTCTAATCTGCATTTTAAATTGGAAACTCCCACTTGGACTTTGACCCTCTTTCATCATTCAGTTGACTAAAATATCATGCAGAATTTCTTTTGACACTTAAATGCTAAAGGAAGCGAGGATTTAATCCTTGAATCAAAAGAATTAGGTCCAGAAAAGATTACTGGAGAATTGTAAAAACCCTAACCCTAATCCTAACCCTAACCCTAACCTGAGAGTTGTAAAATATTATCTAATGAAAATGCTTGAAATTGACTCTAATCTGCATTTTAAATTGGAAACTCCCACTTTGACTTTGACCCTCTTTCATCATTCAGTTGACTAAAATGTCATGCAGAATTTTTTTTGACACTTAAATACTAAAGGAAGCGAGGAATTGAATCCTTGAATCAAAATAATTAGGTCCAGAAAAGATTACTGGAGAATTGTAAAAACCCTAACCCTAATCCTAGCCCTAACCCTAACCGGAGAGTTGTAAAATTTTATCTAATGAAAATTCTTAAAATTGTCTCTAATCTGCATTTAAATTGGAAACTCCCACTTGGACTTTGACCTTTTTCCATCGTTCAGTTCATGAAGATATTCTGAGACAGATCATTTTTGACAAGTACATGCTACAGAAAGTCTGTAATTTATTCCTTGAATCAAAAACTTTTGATCCAGGAAAGATTACCAGAGAAGTGTGATTTTTTTCTCCAATGACAATGCTTGAAATGGACTCTAATCTGCATATTAAATTGGAAACTCCCACTTGGACTTTGACCCTCTTTCATCATTCAGTTGACTAAAATATCATGCAGAATTTTTTTTGACACTTAAATGCTAAAGGAAGCGAGGATTTAATCCTTGAATCAATAGAATTAGGTCCAGAAAAGATTACTGGAGAATTGTAAAAACCCTAACCCTAATCCTAGCCCTAACCCTAACTGGAGAGTTGTAAAATTTTATCTAATGAAAATTCTTAAAATTGACTCTAATCTGCATTTTAAATTGGAAACTCCCACTTGGACTTTGACCTTTTTCCATCGTTCAGTTAATGAAGTTATTCTGAGACAGATCATTTTTGACAAGTACATGCTATAGAAAGTCTGTCATTTATTTCTTGAATCAAAAACTTTTGATCCAGGAAAGATTACCAGAGAAGTGTGATTTTTTTCTCCAATGACAATGCTTGAAATGGACTCTAATCTGCATTTTAAATTGGAAACTCCCACTTGGACTTTGACCCTCTTTCATCATTCAGTTGACTAAAATATCATGCAGAATTATTTTTGACACTTAAATGCTAAAGGAAGCGAGGAATTGAATCCTTGAATCAAAAGAATTAGGTCCAGAAAAGATTACTGGAGAATTGTAAAAACCCTAACCCTAATCCTAGCCCTAACCCTAACCGGAGAGTTGTAAAATTTTATCTAATGAAAATGCTGGAAATTGACTGTAATCTGCATTTTAAATTGGAAACTCCCACTTGGACTTTGATCCTCTTTCATGTTTCAGTTCATGAAGATATTCTGAGACAGATCATTTTTGACAAGTACATGCTAAAGAAAGTGTGTAATTTAGTTCTTGAATCAAAAACTTTTGATCCAGGAAAGATTACCAGTGAAGGGTGATTTTTTTTTCTCCAAAAACAATGCTTGAAAATTACTCTAATCTGCATTTTAAATTGGAAACTCCCACTTGGACTTTGACCCTCTTTCATCATTCAGTTGACTAAAATATCATGCAGAATATTTTTTGACACTTAAATGCTAAAGGAAGCGAGGATTTAATCCTTGAATCAATAGAATTAGGTCCAGAAAAGATTACTGGAGAATTGTAAAAACCCTAACCCTAATCCTAGCCCTAACCCTAACCGGAGAGTTGTAAAATTTTATCTAATGAAAATTCTTAAAATTGACTCTAATCTGCATTTTAAATTGGAAACTCACACTTGGACTTTGACCTTTTTCCATCGTTCAGTTCATGAAGATATTCTGAGACAGATCATTTTTGACAAGTACATGCTAAAGAAAGTGTGTAATTTAGTTCTTGAATCAAAAACTTTTGATCCAGGAAAGATTACCAGTGAAGGGTGATTTTTTTTTCTCCAAAAACAATGCTTGAAATTTACTCTAATCTGCATTTTAAATTGGAAACTCCCACTTGGACTTTGACCCTCTTTCATCATTCAGTTGACTAAAATATCATGCAGAATATTTTTTGACACTTAAATGCTAAAGGAAGCGAGGATTTAATCCTTGAATCAATAGAATTAGGTCCAGAAAAGATTACTGGAGAATTGTAAAAACCCTAACCCTAATCCTAGCCCTAACCCTAACCGGAGAGTTGTAAAATTTTATCTAATGAAAATTCTTAAAATTGACTCTAATCTGCATTTTAAATTGGAAACTCCCACTTGGACTTTGATCCTCTTTCATGTTTCAGTTCATGAAGATATTCTGAGACAGATCATTTTTGACAAGTACATGCTAAAGAAAGTGTGTAATTTAGTTCTTGAATCAAAAACTTTTGATCCAGGAAAGATTACCAGTGAAGGGTGATTTTTTTTTCTCCAAAAACAATGCTTGAAATTTACTCTAATCTGCATTTTAAATTGGAAACTCCCACTTGGACTTTGACCCTCTTTCATCATTCAGTTGACTAAAATATCATGCAGAATATTTTTTGACACTTAAATGCTAAAGGAAGCGAGGATTTAATCCTTGAATCAATAGAATTAGGTCCAGAAAAGATTACTGGAGAATTGTAAAAACCCTAACCCTAATCCTAGCCCTAACCCTAACCGGAGAGTTGTAAAATTTTATCTAATGAAAATTCTTAAAATTGACTCTAATCTGCATTTTAAATTGGAAACTCACACTTGGACTTTGACCTTTTTCCATCGTTCAGTTCATGAAGATATTCTGAGACAGATCATTTTTGACAAGTACATGCTAAAGAAAGTGTGTAATTTAGTTCTTGAATCAAAAACTTTTGATCCAGGAAAGATTACCAGTGAAGGGTGATTTTTTTTTCTCCAAAAACAATGCTTGAAATTTACTCTAATCTGCATTTTAAATTGGAAACTCCCACTTGGACTTTGACCCTCTTTCATCATTCAGTTGACTAAAATATCATGCAGAATTTTTTTTGACACTTAAATGCTAAAGGAAGCGAGGATTTAATCCTTGAATCAATAGAATTAGGTCCAGAAAAGATTACTGGAGAATTGTAAAAACCCTAACCCTAATCCTAGCCCTAACCCTAACCGGAGAGTTGTAAAATTTTATCTAATGAAAATTCTTAAAATTGACTCTAATCTGCATTTTAAATTGGAAACTCACACTTGGACTTTGACCTTTTTCCATCGTTCAGTTCATGAAGATATTCTGAGACAGATCATTTTTGACAAGTACATGCTAAAGAAAGTGTGTAATTTAGTTCTTGAATCAAAAACTTTTGATCCAGGAAAGATTACCAGAGAAGTGTGATTTTTTTTCTCCAATGACAATGCTTGAAATTGACTCTAATCTGCATTTTAAATTGGAAACTCCCACTTGGACTTTGACCTTTTTTCATCGTTCAGTTCATGAAGATATTCTGAGACAGATCATTTTTGACAAGTACATGCTAAAGAAAGTCTGTAATTTATTCCTTAAATCAAAAACTTTTGATCCAGGAAAGATTACCAGAGAAGTGTGATTTTTTTTCTCCAATGACAATGCTTGAAATTGACTCTAATCTGCATTTTAAATTGGAAACTCCCACTTTGACTTTGACCCTCTTTCATCATTCAGTTGACTAAAATATCATGCAGATTTTTTTTTTGACACTTAAATGCTAAAGCAAGCGTGGATTTAATCCTTGAATCAAAAGAATTAGGTCCAGAAAAGATTACTGGAGAATTGTAAAACCCCTAACCCTAATCCTAACCCTAACCCTAACCTGAGAGTTGTAAAATTTTATCAAATGAAAATGCTTGAAATTGACTCTAATCTGCATTTTAAATTGGAAACTCCCACTTGGACTTTGACCCTTTGTCATCATTCAGTTGACTAAAATATCATGCAGAATTTTTTTTGACACTTAAATGTTAAAGGAAGCGAGGATTTAATCCTTGAATCAAAAGAATTAGGTCCAGAAAAGATTACTGGAGAATTGTAAAAACCCTAACCCTAATCCTAACCCTAACCGGAGAGTTGTAAAATTTTATCTAATGAAAATGCTTGAAATTCACTGTAATCTGCATTTTAAATTGGAAACTCCCACTTTGACTTTGATCCTCTTTCATCATTCAGTTGACTAAAATATCATGCAGAAATTTTTTTTGACACTTAAATGCTAAAGGAAGTGAGGAATTTAATCCTTGAATCAAAAGAATTAGGTCCAGAAAAGATTACTGAAGAATTGTAAAAACCCTAACCCTAATCCTAGCCCTAACCCTAACCGGAGAGTTGTAAAATTTTATCTAATGAAAATTCTTAAAATTGACTCTAACCTGCATTTTAAATTGGAAACTCCCACTTGGACTTTGACCTTTTTCCATCGTTCAGTTCATGAAGATATTCTGAGACAGATCATTTTTGACAAGTACATGCTAAGGAAAGTCTGTAATTTATTCCTCGAATCAAAAACTTTTGATCCAGGAAAGATTAGCAGAGAAGTGTGATTTTTTTTCTCCAATGACAATGCTTGAAATTGACTCTAATCTGCATTTTAAATTGGAAACTCCCACTTGGACTTTGACCCTCTTTCATCATTCAGTTGACTAAAATATCATGCAGAATTTTTTTGACACTTAAATGCTAAAGGAAGCGAGGATTTAATCCTTGAATCAAAAGAATTAGGTCCAGAAAAGATTACTGGAGAATTGTAAAAACCCTAACCCTAATCCTAACATTAACCCTAACCTGAGAGTTGTAAAATTTTATCTAATGAAAATGCTTGAAATTGACTCTAATCTGCATTTTAAATTAGAAACTCCCACTTGGACTTTGACCCTCTTTCATCATTCAGTTGACTAAAATGTCATGCAGAATTTTTTTTGACACTTAAATACTAAAGGAAGCGAGGAATTGAATCCTTGAATCAAAAGAATTAGGTCCAGAAACGATTACTGGAGAATTGTAAAAACCCTAACCCTAACCCTAATCCTAGCCCTAACCCTAACCGGAGAGTTGTAAAATTTTATCTAATGAAAATTCTTAAAATTGACTCTAATCTGCATTTTAAATTGGAAACTCCCACTTGGACTTTGACCTTTTTCCATCGTTCAGTTCATGAAGATATTCTGAGGCAGATCATTCTTGACAAGTACATGCTACAGAAAGTCTGTAATTTATTCCTTGAATCAAAAACTTTTGATCCAGGAAAGATTACCAGAGAAGTGTGATTTTTTTCTCCAATGACAATGCTTGAAATGGACTCTAATCTGCATATTAAATTGGAAACTCCCACTTGGACTTTGACCCTCTTTCATCATTCAGTTGACTAAAATATCATGCAGAATTTTTTTTGACACTTAAATGCTAAAGGAAGCGAGGATTTAATCCTTGAATCAATAGAATTAGGTCCAGAAAAGATTACTGGAGAATTGTAAAAACCCTAACCCTAATCCTAGCCCTAAACCTAACTGGAGAGTTGTAAAATTTTATCTAATGAAAATTCTTAAAATTGACTCTAATCTGCATTTTAAATTGGAAACTCCCACTTGGACTTTGACCCTCTTTCATCATTCAGTTGACTAAAATGTCATGCAGAATTTTTTTTGACACTTAAATACTAAAGGAAGCGAGGAATTGAATCCTTGAATCAAAAGAATTAGGTCCAGAAACGATTACTTGAGAATTGTAAAAACCCTAACCCTAACCCTAATCCTAGCCCTAACCCTAACCGGAGAGTTGTAAAATTTTATCTAATGAAAATTCTTAAAATTGACTCTAATCTGCATTTTAAATTGGAAACTCCCACTTGGACTTTGACCTTTTTCCATCGTTCAGTTCATGAAGATATTCTGAGGCAGATCATTCTTGACAAGTACATGCTACAGAAAGTCTGTAATTTATTCCTTGAATCAAAAACTTTTGATCCAGGAAAGATTACCAGAGAAGTGTGATTTTTTTCTCCAATGACAATGCTTGAAATGGACTCTAATCTGCATATTAAATTGGAAACTCCCACTTGGACTTTGACCCTCTTTCATCATTCAGTTGACTAAAATATCATGCAGAATTTTTTTTGACACTTAAATGCTAAAGGAAGCGAGGATTTAATCCTTGAATCAATAGAATTAGGTCCAGAAAAGATTACTGGAGAATTGTAAAAACCCTAACCCTAATCCTAGCCCTAAACCTAACTGGAGAGTTGTAAAATTTTATCTAATGAAAATTCTTAAAATTGACTCTAATCTGCATTTTAAATTGGAAACTCCCACTTGGACTTTGACCTTTTTCCATCGTTCAGTTCATGAAGATATTCTGAGACAGATCATTTTTGACAAGTACATGCTACAGAAAGTCTGTAATTTATTCCTTGAATCAAAAACTTTTGATCCAGGAAAGATTACCAGAGAAGTGTGATTTTTTTCTCCAATGACAATGCTTGAAATGGACTCTAATCTGCATTTAAAATTGGAAACTCCCACTTTGACTTTGACCCTCTTTCATCATTCAGTTGACTAAAATATCATGCAGAATTTTTTTTGACACTTAAATGCTAAAGGAAGCGAGGAATTGAATCCTTGAATCAAAAGAATTAGGTCCAGAAAAGATTACTGGAGAATTGTAAAAACCCTAACCCTAATCCTAGCCCTAACCCTAACCGGAGAGTTGTAAAATTTTATCTAATGAAAATTCTTAAAATTGACTCTAATCTGCATTTTAAATTGGAAACTCCCACTTGGACTTTGACCTTTTTCCATCGTTCAGTTCATGAAGATATTCTGAGACAGATCATTTTTGACAAGTACATGCTAAAGAAATTATGTAATTTATTCCTTGAATCAAAAACTTTTGATCCAGGAAAGATTACCAGAGAAGTGTGATTTTTTTTCTCCAATGACAATGCTTGAAATTGACTCTAATCTGCATTTTAAATTGGAAACTCCCACTTTGACTTTGACCCTCTTTCATCATTCAGTTGACTAAAATATCATGCAGATTTTTTTTTTGACACTTAAATGCTAAAGGAAGCGTGGATTTAATCCTTGAATCAAAAGAATTAGGTCCAGAAAAGATTACTGGAGAATTGTAAAACCCCTAACCCTAATCCTAACCCTAACCCTAACCTGAGAGTTGTAAAATTTTATCAAATGAAAATGCTTGAAATTGACTCTAATCTGCATTTTAAATTGGAAACTCCCACTTGGACTTTGACCCTTTGTCATCATTCAGTTGACTAAAATATCATGCAGAATTTTTTTTGACACTTAAATGCTAAAGGAAGCGAGGATTTAATCCTTGAATCAAAAGAATTAGGTCCAGAAAAGATTACTGGAGAATTGTAAAAACCCTAACCCTAATCCTAACCCTAACCGGAGAGTTGTAAAATTTTATCTAATGAAAATGCTTGAAATTCACTGTAATCTGCATTTTAAATTGGAAACTCCCACTTTGACTTTGATCCTCTTTCATCATTCAGTTGACTAAAATATCATGCAGAAATTTTTTTTGACACTTAAATGCTAAAGGAAGTGAGGAATTTAATCCTTGAATCAAAAGAATTAGGTCCAGAAAAGATTACTGAAGAATTGTAAAAACCCTAACCCTAATCCTAGCCCTAACCCTAACCGGAGAGTTGTAAAATTTTATCTAATGAAAATTCTTAAAATTGACTCTAACCTGCATTTTAAATTGGAAACTCCCACTTGGACTTTGACCTTTTTCCATCGTTCAGTTCATGAAGATATTCTGAGACAGATCATTTTTGACAAGTACATGCTAAGGAAAGTCTGTAATTTATTCCTTGAATCAAAAACTTTTGATCCAGGAAAGATTAGCAGAGAAGTGTGATTTTTTTTCTCCAATGACAATGCTTGAAATTGACTCTAATCTGCATTTTAAATTGGAAACTCCCACTTGGACTTTGACCCTCTTTCATCATTCAGTTGACTAAAATATCATGCAGAATTTTTTTTGACACTTAAATGCTAAAGGAAGCGAGGATTTAATCCTTGAATCAAAAGAATTAGGTCCAGAAAAGATTACTGGAGAATTGTAAAAACCCTAACCCTAATCCTAACATTAACCCTAACCTGAGAGTTGTAAAATTTTATCTAATGAAAATGCTTGAAATTGACTCTAATCTGCATTTTAAATTAGAAACTCCCACTTGGACTTTGACCCTCTTTCATCATTCAGTTGACTAAAATGTCATGCAGAATTTTTTTTGACACTTAAATACTAAAGGAAGCGAGGAATTGAATCCTTGAATCAAAAGAATTAGGTCCAGAAACGATTACTGGAGAATTGTAAAAACCCTAACCCTAACCCTAATCCTAGCCCTAACCCTAACCGGAGAGTTGTAAAATTTTATCTAATGAAAATTCTTAAAATTGACTCTAATCTGCATTTTAAATTGGAAACTCCCACTTGGACTTTGACCTTTTTCCATCGTTCAGTTCATGAAGATATTCTGAGGCAGATCATTCTTGACAAGTACATGCTACAGAAAGTCTGTAATTTATTCCTTGAATCAAAAACTTTTGATCCAGGAAAGATTACCAGAGAAGTGTGATTTTTTTCTCCAATGACAATGCTTGAAATGGACTCTAATCTGCATATTAAATTGGAAACTCCCACTTGGACTTTGACCCTCTTTCATCATTCAGTTGACTAAAATATCATGCAGAATTTTTTTTGACACTTAAATGCTAAAGGAAGCGAGGATTTAATCCTTGAATCAATAGAATTAGGTCCAGAAAAGATTACTGGAGAATTGTAAAAACCCTAACCCTAATCCTAGCCCTAAACCTAACTGGAGAGTTGTAAAATTTTATCTAATGAAAATTCTTAAAATTGACTCTAATCTGCATTTTAAATTGGAAACTCCCACTTGGACTTTGACCCTCTTTCATCATTCAGTTGACTAAAATGTCATGCAGAATTTTTTTTGACACTTAAATACTAAAGGAAGCGAGGAATTGAATCCTTGAATCAAAAGAATTAGGTCCAGAAACGATTACTGGAGAATTGTAAAAACCCTAACCCTAACCCTAATCCTAGCCCTAACCCTAACCGGAGAGTTGTAAAATTTTATCTAATGAAAATTCTTAAAATTGACTCTAATCTGCATTTTAAATTGGAAACTCCCACTTGGACTTTGACCTTTTTCCATCGTTCAGTTCATGAAGATATTCTGAGGCAGATCATTCTTGACAAGTACATGCTACAGAAAGTCTGTAATTTATTCCTTGAATCAAAAACTTTTGATCCAGGAAAGATTACCAGAGAAGTGTGATTTTTTTCTCCAATGACAATGCTTGAAATGGACTCTAATCTGCATATTAAATTGGAAACTCCCACTTGGACTTTGACCCTCTTTCATCATTCAGTTGACTAAAATATCATGCAGAATTTTTTTTGACACTTAAATGCTAAAGGAAGCGAGGATTTAATCCTTGAATCAATAGAATTAGGTCCAGAAAAGATTACTGGAGAATTGTAAAAACCCTAACCCTAATCCTAGCCCTAAACCTAACTGGAGAGTTGTAAAATTTTATCTAATGAAAATTCTTAAAATTGACTCTAATCTGCATTTTAAATTGGAAACTCCCACTTGGACTTTGACCTTTTTCCATCGTTCAGTTCATGAAGATATTCTGAGACAGATCATTTTTGACAAGTACATGCTACAGAAAGTCTGTAATTTATTCCTTGAATCAAAAACTTTTGATCCAGGAAAGATTACCAGAGAAGTGTGATTTTTTTCTCCAATGACAATGCTTGAAATGGACTCTAATCTGCATTTAAAATTGGAAACTCCCACTTTGACTTTGACCCTCTTTCATCATTCAGTTGACTAAAATATCATGCAGAATTTTTTTTGACACTTAAATGCTAAAGGAAGCGAGGAATTGAATCCTTGAATCAAAAGAATTAGGTCCAGAAAAGATTACTGGAGAATTGTAAAAACCCTAACCCTAATCCTAGCCCTAACCCTAACCGGAGAGTTGTAAAATTTTATCTAATGAAAATTCTTAAAATTGACTCTAATCTGCATTTTAAATTGGAAACTCCCACTTGGACTTTGACCTTTTTCCATCATTCAGTTCATGAAGATATTCTGAGACAGATCATTTTTGACAAGTACATGCTAAAGAAATTATGTAATTTATTCCTTGAATCAAAAACTTTTGATCCAGGAAAGATTACCAGAGAAGTGTGATTTTTTTTCTCCAATGACAATGCTTGAAATTGACTCTAATCTGCATTTTAAATTGGAAACTCCCACTTGGACTTTGACCCTCTTTCATCATTCAGTTGACTAAAATATCATGCAGAATTTTTTTTGACACTTAAATGCTAAAGGAAGCGAGGATTTAATCCTTGAATCAAAAGAATTAGGTCCAGAAAAGATTACTGGAGAATTGTAAAAACCCTAACCCTAATCCTAACCCTAACCCTAACCTGAGAGTTGTAAAATTTTATCAAATGAAAATGCTTGAAATTGACTCTAATCTGCATTTTAAATTGGAAACTCCCACTTTGACTTTGACCCTCTTTCATCATTCAGTTGACTAAAATATCATGCAGAATTTTTTTTGACACTTAAATGCTAAAGGAAGCGAGGAATTGAATCCTTGAAACAAAAGAATTAGGTCCAGAAAAGATTACTGGAGAATTGTAAAAACCCTAACCCTAATCCTAGCCCTAACCCTAACCGGAGAGTTGTAAAATTTTATCTAATGAAAATTCTTAAAATTGACTCTAATCTGCATTTTAAATTGGAAACTCCCACTTGGACTTTGACCTTTTTCCATCGTTCAGTTCATGAAGATATTCTGAGGCAGATCATTCTTGACAAGTACATGCTACAGAAAGTCTGTAATTTATTCCTTGAATGAAAAACTTTTGATCCAGGAAAGATTACCAGAGAAGTGTGATTTTTTTCTCCAATGACAATGCTTGAAATGGACTCTAATCTGCATATTAAATTGGAAACTCCCACTTGGACTTTGACCCTCTTTCATCATTCAGTTGACTAAAATATCATGCAGAATTTTTTTTGACACTTAAATGCTAAAGGAAGCGAGGATTTAATCCTTGAATCAATAGAATTAGGTCCAGAAAAGATTACTGGAGAATTGTAAAAACCCTAACCCTAATCCTAGCCCTAAACCTAACTGGAGAGTTGTAAAATTTTATCTAATGAAAATTCTTAAAATTTACTCTAATCTGCATTTTAAATTGGAAACTCCCACTTGGACTTTGACCCTCTTTCATCATTCAGTTGACTAAAATGTCATGCAGAATTTTTTTTGACACTTAAATACTAAAGGAAGCGAGGAATTGAATCCTTGAATCAAAAGAATTAGGTCCAGAAACGATTACTGGAGAATTGTAAAAACCCTAACCCTAACCCTAATCCTAGCCCTAACCCTAACCGGAGAGTTATAAAATTTTATCTAATGAAAATTCTTAAAATTGACTCTAATCTGCATTTTAAATTGGAAACTCCCACTTGGACTTTGACCTTTTTCCATCGTTCAGTTCATGAAGATATTCTGAGGCAGATCATTCTTGACAAGTACATGCTACAGAAAGTCTGTAATTTATTCCTTGAATCAAAAACTTTTGATCCAGGAAAGATTACCAGAGAAGTGTGATTTTTTTCTCCAATGACAATGCTTGAAATTGACTCTAATCTGCATTTTAAATTGGAAACTCCCACTTTGACTTTGACCCTCTTTCATCATTCAGACTAAAATGTCATGCAGAATTTTTTTTGACGCTTAAATACTAAAGGAAGCGAGGAATTGAATCCTTGAATCAAAAGAATTAGGTCCAGAAACGATTACTGGAGAATTGTAAAAACCCTAACCCTAACCCTAATCCTAGCCCTAACCCTAACCTGAGAGTTGTAAAATTTTATCTAATGAAAATGCTTGAAATTGACTCTAATCTGCATTTTAAATTGGAAACTCCCACTTTGACTTTGACCCTCTTTCATCATACAGTTGACTAAAATATCATGCAGAATTTTTTTTGACGCTTAAATGCTAAAGAAAGCGAGGAATTGAATCCTTGAATCAAAAGAATTAGGTCCAGAAAAGATTACTGAAGAATTGTAAAAACCCTAACCCTAATCCTAGCCCTAACCCTAACCGGAGAGTTGTAAAATTTTATCTAATGAAAATTCTTAAAATTGACTTTAAGGGAAGCGTGGAATTTTGTCCTTGAATCAAAAAAATTTCATCCTGAAAAGATTACCCAAGAATTGTAAATTTTTCTCTCCAATGAACATGCTTGAAATTGAGTCTCATCTGCATTTTAAAATGGACACATCCTCTTGTACTTTCACCTTGTTTCATTTTTCATTTGACAAAGTCATTCTGAGGCAGAAAATTTTTGACACCTAATTGTTAAGGTACATTTGAGAGAAATATTTCGCAGCACGTCAGCTGTCTTCATATTTATGTTCTGGCAGAATATAGGGCCAGGGCATAGGCATTGCTTTGCCACCGACATGAGGAAAGCTCATACCGCTTCCACACCTATATATTCTTTCATCTGTTGGTAAACCTGTGCTTGCTATGGCAACACATATACTAAAATTGGAACGATACAGAGAAGATTAGCATGGCCCCTGCGCAAGGATGACACGCAAATTCGTGAAGCGTTCCATATTTTGCTTGGTTTCCCTGGTTCCTAACTTAATCAAACTGCATGCAATGATAGAGTCTAGTCAAGTGGCTTTTATTGTCATTTTGACCATATACAGTGATACAATACACAGTGAAATGAGACAGCATTCCTCCAGGACCATGGTACTATGTATAACACTACATCGACACAGGACTACATAAAGAGCAAGTGTGCAAAAACAGTGTGACACAAGACAGTGCAATAGAAGAAATAGAAGTGATGATAGGAGGTAAGACAGGCTAAGTGTGAAGTGCAACAGTGCAATTGGTTGTGCAAAACGTTATTGAGGTATTGGACACCATGTGGAATATTCCTAAATGAAACTATTGCAATACTTCTCAAGGAATGGACGTTAGGAGGAAACCTGTTCAGTATAGATGATTGGAATAATCAGAAAAATATAAAGCAGCATGAAATTCTTTCACTGGAAAAGACTGAGCCTGGTACAAGCATCTTTTGGTTATATGTGAAGATGAGGAAAATATCAGATGGCTATGCTGACTCAAATGTTATTTGTACCACAGTTCTGTATTTAGGTCTTTGAATCTAAAGTATCTGATACAGAACAGATGACCGGGGACATGTAGAATTGAGTCTCTAATGAAAAATGCTTGAAATTAACTCAACTCTGCATTTTAGAATGGAAACTCCCACTTGGACTTTGACCCTATTTCATAATTTAGTTGACTAAAATATCATGCAGAATTTTTTTTGACACTTAAATGCTAAAGGAAGCGAGGAATTGAATCCTTGAATCAAAATAATTAGGTCCAGAAAAGATTACTGGAGAATTGTAAAAACCCTAACCCTAATCCTAGCCCTAACCCTAACTGGAGAGTTGTAAAATTTTATCTAATGAAAATTCTTAAAATTGACTCTAATCTGCATTTTAAATTGGAAACTCCCACTTGGACTTTGACCTTTTTCCATCGTTCAGTTAATGAAGATATTCTGAGACAGATCATTTTTGACAAGTACATGCTAAAGAAAGTGTGTAATTTAGTTCTTGAATCAAAAACTTTTGATCCAGGAAAGATTACCAGTGAAGGGTGATTTTTTTTTTCTCCAAAAACAATGCTTGAAATTTACTCTAATCTGCATTTTAAATTGGAAACTCCCACTTGGACTTTGACCCTCTTTCATCATTCAGTTGACTAAAATATCATGCAGAATTTTTTTTGACACTTAAATGCTAAAGGAAGCGAGGATTTAATCCTTGAATCAAAAGAATTAGGTCCAGAAAAGATTACAGGAGAATTGTAAAAACCCTAACCCTAATCCTAACCCTAACCCTAACCTGAGAGTTGTAAAATTTTATCTAATGAAAATGCTTGAAATTGACTCTAATCTGCATTTTAAATTGGAAACTCCCACTTTGACTTTGACCCTCTTTCATCATTCAGTTGACTAAAATGTCATGCAGAATTTTTTTTGACACTTAAATACTAAAGGAAGCGAGGAATTGAATCCTTGAATCAAAATAATTAGGTCCAGAAAAGATTACTGGAGAATTGTAAAAACCCTAACCCTAATCCTAGCCCTAACCCTAACTGGAGAGTTGTGAAATTTTATCTAATGAAAATTCTTAAAATTGACTCTAATCTGCATTTTAAATTGGAAACTCCCACTTGGACTTTGACCTTTTTCCATCGTTCAGTTCATGAAGATATTCTGAGACAGATCATTTTTGACAAGTACATGCTAAAGAAAGTCTGTAATTTATTCCTTGAATCAAAAACTTTTGATCCAGGAAAGATTAGCAGAGAAGTGTGATTTTTTTTCTCCAATGACAATGCTTGAAATTGACTCTAATCTGCATTTTAAATTGGAAACTCCCACTTGGACTTTGACCCTCTTTCATCATTCAGTTGACTAAAATATCATGCAGAATTTTTTTTGACACTTAAATGCTAAAGGAAGCGAGGATTTAATCCTTGAATCAAAAGAATTAGGTCCAGAAAAGATTACTGGAGAATTGTAAAAACCCTAACCCCAATCCTAACCCTAACCCTAACCTGAGAGTTTTAAAATTTTATCAAATGAAAATGCTTGAAATTGACTCTAATCTGCATTTTAAATTGGAAACTCCCACTTGGACTTTGACCCTCTTTCATCATTCAGTTGACTAAAATATCATGCAGAATTTTTTTGACACTTAAATGCTAAAGGAAGCGAGGATTTAATCCTTGAATCAAAAGAATTAGGTCCAGAAAAGATTACTGGAGAATTGTAAAAACCCTAACCCTAATCCTAACCCTAACCCTAACCTGAGAGTTGTAAAATTTTATCTAATGAAAATGCTTGAAATTGACTCTAATCTGCATTTTAAATTGGAAACTCCCACTTTGACTTTGACCCTCTTTCATCATTCAGTTGACTAAAATGTCATGCAGAATTTTTTTTGACACTTAAATACTAAAGGAAGCGAGGAATTGAATCCTTGAATCAAAATAATTAGGTCCAGAAAAGATTACTGGAGAATTGTAAAAACCCTAACCCTAATCCTAGCCTTAACCCTAACTGGAGAGTTGTAAAATTTTATCTAATGAAAATTCTTAAAATTGACTCTAATCTGCATTTTAAATTGGAAACTCCCACTTGGACTTTGACCTTTTTCCATCGTTCAGTTCATGAAGATATTCTGAGACAGATCATTTTTGACAAGTACATGCTAAAGAAAGTCTGTAATTTATTCCTTGAATCAAAAACTTTTGATCCAGGAAAGATTAGCAGAGAAGTGTGATTTTTTTTCTCCAATGACAATGCTTGAAATTGACTCTAATCTGCATTTTAAATTGGAAACTCCCACTTTGACTTTGACCCTCTTTCATCATTCAGTTGACTAAAATATCATGCAGAATTTCTTTTGACACTTAAATGCTAAAGGAAGCGAGGATTTAATCCTTGAATCAAAAGAATTAGGTCCAGAAAAGATTACTGGAGAATTGTAAAAACCCTAACCCTAATCCTAACCCTAACCCTAACCTGAGAGTTGTAAAATTTTATCTAATGAAAATGCTTGAAATTGACTCTAATCTGCATTTTAAATTGGAAACTCCCACTTTGACTTTGACCCTCTTTCATCATTCAGTTGACTAAAATGTCATGCAGAATTTTTTTTGACACTTAAATACTAAAGGAAGCGAGGAATTGAATCCTTGAATCAAAATAATTAGGTCCAGAAAAGATTACTGGAGAATTGTAAAAACCCTAACCCTAATCCTAGCCCTAACCCTAACTGGAGAGTTGTAAAATTTTATCTAATGAAAATTCTTAAAATTGACTCTAATCTGCATTTTAAATTGGAAACTCCCACTTGGACTTTGACCTTTTTCCATCGTTCAGTTAATGAAGATATTCTGAGACAGATCATTTTTGACAAGTACATGCTACAGAAAGTCTGTCATTTATTCCTTGAATCAAAAACTTTTGATCCATGAAAGATTACCAGAGAAGTGTGATTTTTTTCTCCAATGACAATGCTTGAAATGGACTCTAATCTGCATTTTAAATTGGAAACTCCCACTTGGACTTTGATCCTCTTTCATAATTCAGTTCATGAAGATATTCTGAGACAGATCATTTTTGACAAGTACATGCTAAAGAAAGTGTGTAATTTAGTTCTTGAATCAAAAACTTTTGATCCAGGAAAGATTACCAGTGAAGGGTGATTTTTTTTTCTCCAAAAACAATGCTTGAAATTTACTCTAATCTGCATTTTAAATTGGAAACTCCCACTTGGACTTTGACCCTCTTTCATCATTCAGTTGACTAAAATATCATGCAGAATTTTTTTTGACACTTAAATGCTAAAGGAAGCGAGGATTTAATCCTTGAATCAATAGAATTAGGTCCAGAAAAGATTACTGGAGAATTGTAAAAACCCTAACCCTAATCCTAGCCCTAACCCTAACCGGAGAGTTGTAAAATTTTATTTAATGAAAATTCTTAAAATTGACTCTAATCTGCATTTTAAATTGGAAACTCACACTTGGACTTTGACCTTTTTCCATCGTTCAGTTCATGAAGATATTCTGAGACAGATCATTTTTGACAAGTACATGCTAAAGAAAGTGTGTAATTTAGTTCTTGAATCAAAAACTTTTGATCCAGGAAAGATTACCAGAGAAGTGTGATTTTTTTTCTCCAATGACAATGCTTGAAATTGACTCTAATCTGCATTTTAAATTGGAAACTCCCACTTGGACTTTGACCTTTTTCCATCGTTCAGTTCATGAAGATATTCTGAGACAGATCATTTTTGACAAGTACATGCTAAAGAAAGTCTGTGATTTATTCCTTGAATCAAAAACTTTTGATCCAGGAAAGATTACCAGAGAAGTGTGATTTTTTTCTCCAATGACAATGCTTGAAATTGACTCTAATCTGCATATTAAATTGGAAACTCCCACTTTGACTTTGACCCTCTTTCATCATTCAGTTGACTAAAATATCATGCAGAATTTCTTTTGACACTTAAATGCTAAAGGAAGCGAGGATTTAATCCTTGAATCAAAAGAATTAGGTCCAGAAAAGATTACTGGAGAATTGTAAAAACCCTAACCCTAATCCTAACCCTAACCCTAACCTGAGAGTTGTAAAATTTTATCTAATGAAAATGCTTGAAATTGACTCTAATCTGCATTTTAAATTGGAAACTCCCACTTTGACTTTGACCCTCTTTCATCATTCAGTTGACTAAAATGTCATGCAGAATTTTTTTTGACACTTAAATACTAAAGGAAGCGAGGAATTGAATCCTTGAATCAATAGAATTAGGCCCAGAAAAGATTACTGGAGAATTGTAAAAACCCTAACCCTAATCCTAGCCCTAACCCTAACTGGAGAGTTGTAAAATTTTATCTAATGAAAATTCTTAAAATTGACTCTAATCTGCATTTTAAATTGGAAACTCCCACTTGGACTTTGACCTTTTTCCATCGTTCAGTTCATGAAGATATTCTGAGACAGATCATTTTTGACAAGTACATGCTACAGAAAGTCTGTAATTTATTCCTTGAATCAAAAACTTTTGATCCAGGAAAGATTACCAGAGAAGTGTGATTTTTTTCTCCAATGACAATGCTTGAAATTGACTCTAATCTGCATTTTAAATTGGAAACTCCCACTTGGACTTTGACCCTCTTTCATCATTCAGTTGACTAAAATATCATGCAGAATTTTTTTTGACACTTAAATGTTAAAGGAAGCGAGGATTTAATCCTTGAATCAAAAGAATTAGGTCCAGAAAAGATTACTGGAGAATTGTAAAAACCCTAACCCTAATCCTAGCCCTAACCCTAACCGGAGAGTTGTAAAATTTTATCTAATGAAAATGCTGGAAATTGACTGTAATCTGCATTTTAAATTGGAAACTCCCACTTGGACTTTGACCCTCTTTCATCATTCAGTTGACTAAAATATCATGCAGAATTTCTTTTGACACTTAAATGCTAAAGGAAGCGAGGATTTAATCCTTGAATCAAAAGAATTAGGTCCAGAAAAGATTACTGGAGAATTGTAAAAACCCTAACCCTAATCCTAACCCTAACCCTAACCTGAGAGTTGTAAAATTTTATCTAATGAAAATGCTTGAAATTGACTCTAATCTGCATTTTAAATTGAAAACTCCCACTTTGACTTTGACCCTCTTTCATCATTCAGTTGACTAAAATGTCATGCAGAATTTTTTTTGACACTTAAATACTAAAGGAAGCGAGGAATTGAATCCTTGAATCAATAGAATTAGGTCCAGAAAAGATTACTGGAGAATTGTAAAAACCCTAACCGTAATCCTAGCCCTAACCCTAACTGGAGAGTTGTAAAATTTTATCTAATGAAAATTCTTAAAATTGACTCTAATCTGCATTTTAAATTGGAAACTCCCACTTGGACTTTGACCTTTTTCCATCGTTCAGTTCATGAAGATATTCTGAGACAGATCATTTTTGACAAGTACATGCTACAGAAAGTCTGCAATTTATTCCTTGAATCAAAAACTTTTGATCCAGGAAAGATTACCAGAGAAGTGTGATTTTTTTCTCCAATGACAATGCTTGAAATGGACTCTAATCTGCATATTAAATTGGAAACTCCCACTTGGACTTTGACCCTCTTTCATCATTCAGTTGACTAAAATATCATGCAGAATTTTTTTTGACACTTAAATGCTAAAGGAAGCGAGGATTTAATCCTTGAATCAATAGAATTAGGTCCAGAAAAGATTACTGGAGAATTGTAAAAACCCTAACCGTAATCCTAGCCCTAACCCTAACTGGAGAGTTGTAAAATTTTATCTAATGAAAATTCTTAAAATTGACTCTAATCTGCATTTTAAATTGGAAACTCCCACTTGGACTTTGACCTTTTTCCATCGTTCAGTTCATGAAGATATTCTGAGACAGATCATTTTTGACAAGTACATGCTAAAGAAAGTCTGTAATTTATTCCTTGAATCAAAAACTTTTGATCCAGGAAAGATTACCAGAGAAGTGTGATTTTTTTTCCTCCAATGACAATGCTTGAAATTGACTCTAATCTGCATTTTAAATTGGAAACTCCCACTTGGACTTTGACCTTTTTCCATCGTTCAGTTCATGAAGATATTCTGAGACAGATCATTTTTGACAAGTACATGCTAAAGAAAGTCTGTAATTTATTCCTTGAATCAAAAACTTTTGATCCAGGAAAGATTACCAGAGAAGTGTGATTTTTTTTCTCCAATGACAATGCTTGAAATTGACTCTAATCTGCATTTTAAATTGGAAACTCCCACTTTGACTTTGACCCTCTTTCATCATTCAGTTGACTAAAATATCATGCAGAATTTTTTTTGACACTTAAATGCTAAAGGAAGCGAGGAATTGAATCCTTGAATCAAAAGAATTAGTTCCAGAAAAGATTACTGGAGAATTGTAAAAACCCTAACCCTAATCATAGCCCTAACCCTAACCGGAGAGTTGTAAAATTTTATCTAATGAAAATTCTTAAAATTGACTCTAATCTCCATTTTAAATTGGAAACTCCCACTTGGACTTTGACCTTTTTCCATCGTTCAGTTCATGAAGATATTCTGAGACAGATCTTTTTTGACAAGTACATGCTAAAGAAAGTCTGTAATTTATTCCTTGAATCAAAAACTTTTGATCCAGGAAAGATAAGCAGAGAAGTGTGATTTTTTTTCTCCAATGACAATGCTTGAAATTGACTCTAATCTGCATTTTAAATTGGAAACTCCCACTTGGACTTTGACCCTCTTTCATCATTCAGTTGACTAAAATATCATGCAGAATTTCTTTTGACACTTAAATGCTAAAGGAAGCGAGGATTTAATCCTTGAATCAAAAGAATTAGGTCCAGAAAAGATTACTGGAGAATTGTAAAAACCCTAACCCTAATCCTAACCCTAACCTGAGAGTTGTAAAATTTTATCTAATGAAAATGCTTGAAATTGACTATAATCTGCATTTTAAATTGGAAACTCCCACTTTGACTTTGACCCTCTTTCATCATTCAGTTGACTAAAATGTCATGCAGAATTTTTTTTGACACTTAAATACTAAAGGAAGCGAGGAATTGAATCCTTGAATCAAAATAATTAGGTCCAGAAAAGATTACTGGAGAATTGTAAAAACCCTAACCCTAATCCTAGCCCTAACCCTAACCGGAGAGTTGTAAAATTTTATCTAATGAAAATTCTTAAAATTGACTCTAATCTGCATTTTAAATTGGAAACTCCCACTTGGACTTTGACCTTTTTCCATCGTTCAGTTCATGAAGATATTCTGAGACAGATCATTTTTGACAAGTTCATGCTACAGAAAGTCTGTAATTTATTCCTTGAATCAAAAACTTTTGATCCAGGAAAGATTACCAGAGAAGTGTGATTTTTTTCTCCAATGACAATGCTTGAAATTGACTCTAATCTGCATTTTAAATTGGAAACTCCCACTTGGACTTTGACCGTCTTTCATCATTCAGTTGACTAAAATATCATGCAGAATTTTTTTTGACACTTAAATGTTAAAGGAAGCGAGGATTTAATCCTTGAATCAAAAGAATTAGGTCCAGAAAAGATTACTGGAGAATTGTAAAAACCCTAACCCTAATCCTAGCCCTAACCCTAACCGGAGAGTTGTAAAATTTTATCTAATGAAAATGCTGGAAATTGACTGTAATCTGCATTTTAAATTGGAAACTCCCACTTGGACTTTGACCCTCTTTCATCATTCAGTTGACTAAAATATCATGCAGAATTTTTTTTGACACTTAAATGCTAAAGAAAGCGAGGATTTAATCCTTGAATCAAAAGAATTAGGTCCAGAAAAGATTACTGGAGAATTGTAAAAACCCTAACCCTAATCCTAACCCTAACCCTAACCTGAGAGTTGTAAAATTTTATCTAATGAAAATGCTTGAAATTGACTCTAATCTGCATTTTAAATTGGAAACTCCCACTTTGACTTTGACCCTCTTTCATCATTCAGTTGACTAAAATGTCATGCAGAATTTTTTTTGACACTTAAATACTAAAGGAAGTGAGGAATTGAATCCTTGAATCAATAGAATTAGGTCCAGAAAAGATTACTGGAGAATTGTAAAAACCCTAACCCTAATCCTAGCCCTAACCCTAACTGGAGAGTTGTAAAATTTTATCTAATGAAAATTCTTAAAATTGACTCTAATCTGCATTTTAAATTGGAAACTCCCACTTGGACTTTGACCTTTTTCCATCGTTCAGTTCATGAAGATATTCTGAGACAGATCATTTTTGACAAGTACATGCTACAGAAAGTCTGTAATTTATTCCTTGAATCAAAAACTTTTGATCCAGGAAAGATTACCAGAGAAGTGTGATTTTTTTCTCCAATGACAATGCTTGAAATTGACTCTAATCTGCATTTTAAATTGGAAACTCCCACTTGGACTTTGACCCTCTTTCATCATTCAGTTGACTAAAATATCATGCAGAATTTTTTTTGACACTTAAATGTTAAAGGAAGCGAGGATTTAATCCTTGAATCAAAAGAATTAGGTCCAGAAAAGATTACTGGAGAATTGTAAAAACCCTAACCCTAATCCTAGCCCTAACCCTAACCGGAGAGTTGTAAAATTTTATCTAATGAAAATGCTGGAAATTGACTGTAATCTGCATTTTAAATTGGAAACTCCCACTTGGACTTTGACCCTCTTTCATCATTCAGTTGACTAAAATATGCAGAATTTCTTTTGACACTTAAATGCTAAAGGAAGCGAGGATTTAATCCTTGAATCAAAAGAATTAGGTCCAGAAAAGATTACTGGAGAATTGTAAAAACCCTAACCCTAATCCTAACCCTAACCCTAACCTGAGAGTTGTAAAATTTTATCTAATGAAAATGCTTGAAATTGACTCTAATCTGCATTTTAAATTGGAAACTCCCACTTTGACTTTGACCCTCTTTCATCATTCAGTTGACTAAAATGTCATGCAGAATTTTTTTTGACACTTAAATACTAAAGGAAGCGAGGAATTGAATCCTTGAATCAATAGAATTAGGTCCAGAAAAGATTACTGGAGAATTGTAAAAACCCTAACCGTAATCCTAGCCCTAACCCTAACTGGAGAGTTGTAAAATTTTATCTAATGAAAATTCTTAAAATTGACTCTAAACTGCATTTTAAATTGGAAACTCCCACTTGGACTTTGACCTTTTTCCATCGTTCAGTTCATGAAGATATTCTGAGACAGATCATTTTTGACAAGTACATGCTACAGAAAGTCTGCAATTTATTCCTTGAATCAAAAACTTTTGATCCAGGAAAGATTACCAGAGAAGTGTGATTTTTTTCTCCAATGACAATGCTTGAAATGGACTCTAATCTGCATATTAAATTGGAAACTCCCACTTGGACTTTGACCCTCTTTCATCATTCAGTTGACTAAAATATCATGCAGAATTTTTTTTGACACTTAAATGCTAAAGGAAGCGAGGATTTAATCCTTGAATCAATAGAATTAGGTCCAGAAAAGATTACTGGAGAATTGTAAAAACCCTAACCGTAATCCTAGCCCTAACCCTAACTGGAGAGTTGTAAAATTTTATCTAATGAAAATTCTTAAAATTGACTCTAATCTGCATTTTAAATTGGAAACTCCCACTTGGACTTTGACCTTTTTCCATCGTTCAGTTCATGAAGATATTCTGAGACAGATCATTTTTGACAAGTACATGCTAAAGAAAGTCTGTAATTTATTCCTTGAATCAAAAACTTTTGATCCAGGAAAGATTACCAGAGAAGTGTGATTTTTTTTCTCCAATGACAATGCTTGAAATTGACTCTAATCTGCATTTTAAATTGGAAACTCCCACTTGGACTTTGACCTTTTTCCATCGTTCAGTTCATGAAGATATTCTGAGACATATCATTTTTGACAAGTACATGCTAAAGAAAGTCTGTAATTTATTCCTTGAATCAAAAACTTTTGATCCAGGAAAGATTACCAGAGAAGTGTGATTTTTTTTCTCCAATGACAATGCTTGAAATTGACTCTAATCTGCATTTTAAATTGGAAACTCCCACTTTGACTTTGACCCTCTTTCATCATTCAGTTGACTAAAATATCATGCAGAATTTTTTTGACACTTAAATGCTAAAGGAAGCGAGGAATTGAATCCTTGAATCAAAAGAATTAGTTCCAGAAAAGATTACTGGAGAATTGTAAAAACCCTAACCCTAATCCTAGCCCTAACCCTAACCGGAGAGTTGTAAAATTTTATCTAATGAAAATTCTTAAAATTGACTCTAATCTCCATTTTAAATTGGAAACTCCCACTTGGACTTTGACCTTTTTCCATCGTTCAGTTCATGAAGATATTCTGAGACAGATCTTTTTTGACAAGTACATGCTAAAGAAAGTCTGTAATTTATTCCTTGAATCAAAAACTTTTGATCCAGGAAAGATAAGCAGAGAAGTGTGATTTTTTTTCTCCAATGACAATGCTTGAAATTGACTCTAATCTGCATTTTAAATTGGAAACTCCCACTTGGACTTTGACCCTCTTTCATCATTCAGTTGACTAAAATATCATGCAGAATTTCTTTTGACACTTAAATGCTAAAGGAAGCGAGGATTTAATCCTTGAATCAAAAGAATTAGGTCCAGAAAAGATTACTGGAGAATTGTAAAAACCCTAACCCTAATCCTAACCCTAACCTGAGAGTTGTAAAATTTTATCTAATGAAAATGCTTGAAATTGACTATAATCTGCATTTTAAATTGGAAACTCCCACTTTGACTTTGACCCTCTTTCATCATTCAGTTGACTAAAATGTCATGCAGAATTTTTTTTGACACTTAAATACTAAAGGAAGCGAGGAATTGAATCCTTGAATCAAAATAATTAGGTCCAGAAAAGATTACTGGAGAATTGTAAAAACCCTAACCCTAATCCTAGCCCTAACCCTAACCGGAGAGTTGTAAAATTTTATCTAATGAAAATTCTTAAAATTGACTCTAATCTGCATTTTAAATTGGAAACTCCCACTTGGACTTTGACCTTTTTCCATCGTTCAGTTCATGAAGATATTCTGAGACAGATCATTTTTGACAAGTTCATGCTACAGAAAGTCTGTAATTTATTCCTTGAATCAAAAACTTTTGATCCAGGAAAGATTACCAGAGAAGTGTGATTTTTTTCTCCAATGACAATGCTTGAAATTGACTCTAATCTGCATTTTAAATTGGAAACTCCCACTTGGACTTTGACCGTCTTTCATCATTCAGTTGACTAAAATATCATGCAGAATTTTTTTTGACACTTACATGTTAAAGGAAGCGAGGATTTAATCCTTGAATCAAAAGAATTAGGTCCAGAAAAGATTACTGGAGAATTGTAAAAACCCTAACCCTAATCCTAGCCCTAACCCTAACCGGAGAGTTGTAAAATTTTATCTAATGAAAATGCTGGAAATTGACTGTAATCTGCATTTTAAATTGGAAACTCCCACTTGGACTTTGACCCTCTTTCATCATTCAGTTGACTAAAATATCATGCAGAATTTTTTTTGACACTTAAATGCTAAAGGAAG
The DNA here is from genome assembly GCF_023856365.1 of Brienomyrus brachyistius. Classification (NCBI taxonomy): domain Eukaryota; kingdom Metazoa; phylum Chordata; class Actinopteri; order Osteoglossiformes; family Mormyridae; genus Brienomyrus; species Brienomyrus brachyistius. The sequence continues at coordinate 476,163 of NW_026042352.1, read as the reverse complement.
CGAGGATTTAATCCTTGAATCAAAAGAATTAGGTCCAGAAAAGATTACTGGAGAATTGTAAAAACCCTAACCCTAATCCTAACCCTAACCCTAACCTGAGAGTTGTAAAATTTTATCAAATGAAAATGCTTGAAATTGACTCTAATCTGCATTTTAAATTGGAAACTCCCACTTTGACTTTGACCCTCTTTCATCATTCAGTTGACTAAAATATCATGCAGAATTTTTTTTGACACTTAAATGCTAAAGGAAGCGAGGAATTTGTGTAATTTAGTCCTTGAATCAAAAACTTTTGATCCAGGAAAGATTACCAGAGAAGTGTGATTTTTTTTCTCCAATGACAATGCTTGAAATCGACTCTAATCTGCATTTTAAATTGGAAACTCCCACTTGGACTTTGACCCTCTTTCATCATTCAGTTGACTAAAATATCATGCAGAATTTTTTTTGACACTTAAATGCTAAAGGAAGCGAGGAATTTAATCCTTGAATCAAAAGAATTAGGTCCTGAAAAGATTACTGGAGAATTGTAAAAACCCTAACCCTAATCCTAGCCCTAACCCTAACCGGAGAGTTGTAAAATTTTATCTAATGAAAATTCTTAAAATTGAATCTAATCTGCATTTTAAATTGGAAACTCCCACTTGGACTTTGACCTTTTTCCATCGTTCAGTTCATGAAGATATTCTGAGACAGATCATTTTTGACAAGTACATGCTACAGAAAGTCTGTAATTTATTCCTTGAATCAAAAACTTTTGATCCAGGAAAGATAAGCAGAGAAGTGTGATTTTTTTTCTCCAATGACAATGCTTGAAATTGACTCTAATCTGCATTTTAAATTGGAAACTCCCACTTGGACTTTGACCCTCTTTCATCATTCAGTTGACTAAAATATCATGCAGAATTTCTTTTGACACTTAAATGCTAAAGGAAGCGAGGATTTAATCCTTGAATCAAAAGAATTAGGTCCAGAAAAGATTACTGGAGAATTGTAAAAACCCTAACCCTAATCCTAACCCTAACCTGAGAGTTGTAAAATTTTATCTAATGAAAATGCTTGAAATTGACTATAATCTGCATTTTAAATTGGAAACTCCCACTTTGACTTTGACCCTCTTTCATCATTCAGTTGACTAAAATGTCATGCAGAATTTTTTTTGACACTTAAATACTAAAGGAAGCGAGGAATTGAATCCTTGAATCAAAATAATTAGGTCCAGAAAAGATTACTGGAGAATTGTAAAAACCCTAACCCTAATCCTAGCCCTAACCCTAACCGGAGAGTTGTAAAATTTTATCTAATGAAAATTCTTAAAATTGACTCTAATCTGCATTTTAAATTGGAAACTCCCACTTGGACTTTGACCTTTTTCCATCGTTCAGTTCATGAAGATATTCTGAGACAGATCATTTTTGACAAGTTCATGCTACAGAAAGTCTGTAATTTATTCCTTGAATCAAAAACTTTTGATCCAGGAAAGATTACCAGAGAAGTGTGATTTTTTTCTCCAATGACAATGCTTGAAATTGACTCTAATCTGCATTTTAAATTGGAAACTCCCACTTGGACTTTGACCGTCTTTCATCATTCAGTTGACTAAAATATCATGCAGAATTTTTTTTGACACTTAAATGCTAAAGGAAGCGAGGAATTTAATCCTTGAATCAAAAGAATTAGGTCCTGAAAAGATTACTGGAGAATTGTAAAAACCCTAACCCTATTCCTAGCCCTAACCCTAACCGGAGAGTTGTAAAATTTTATCTAATGAAAATTCTTAAAATTGAATCTAATCTGCATTTTAAATTGGAAACTCCCACTTGGACTTTGACCTTTTTCCATCGTTCAGTTCATGAAGATATTCTGAGACAGATCATTTTTGACAAGTACATGCTACAGAAAGTCTGTAATTTATTCCTTGAATCAAAAACTTTTGATCCAGGAAAGATTACCAGAGAAGTGTGATTTTTTTTTCTCCAATGACAATGCTTGAAATTGACTCTAATCTGCATTTTAAATTGGAAACTCCCACTTGGACTTTGACCCTCTTTCATCATTCAGTTGACTAAAATATCATGCAGAATTTTTTTTGACACTTAAATGCTAAAGGAAGCGAGGATTTAATCCTTGAATCAATAGAATTAGGTCCAGAAAAGATTACTGGAGAATTGTAAAAACCCTAACCGTAATCCTAGCCCTAACCCTAACTGGAGAGTTGTAAAATTTTATCTAATGAAAATTCTTAAAATTGACTCTAATCTGCATTTTAAATTGGAAACTCCCACTTGGACTTTGACCTTTTTCCATCGTTCAGTTCATGAAGATATTCTGAGACAGATCATTTTTGACAAGTACATGCTAAGGATAGTCTGTAATTTATTCCTTGAATCAAAAACTTTTGATCCAGGAAAGATTAGCAGAGAAGTGTGATTTTTTTTCTCCAATGACAATGCTTGAAATTGACTCTAATCTGCATTTTAAATTGGAAACTCCCACTTGGACTTTGACCCTCTTTCATCATTCCGTTGACTAAAATATCATGCAGAATTTTTTTTGACACTTAAATGCTAAAGGAAGCGAGGATTTAATCCTTGAATCAAAAGAATTAGGTCCAGAAAAGATTACTGGAGAATTGTAAAAACCCTAACCCTAATCCTAACCCTAACCCTAACCTGAGAGTTGTAAAATTTTATCAAATGAAAATGCTTGAAATTGACTCTAATCTGCATTTTAAATTGGAAACTCCCACTTTGACTTTGACCCTCTTTCATCATTCAGTTGACTAAAATATCATGCAGAATTTTTTTTGACACTTAAATGCTAAAGGAAGCGAGGAATTGAATCCTTGAATCAAAAGAATTAGGTCCAGAAAAGATTACTGGAGAATTGTAAAAACCCTAACCCTAATCCTAGCCCTAACCCTAACCGGAGAGTTGTAAAATTTTATCTAATGAAAATTCTTAAAATTGACTCTAATCTGCATTTTAAATTGGAAACTCCCACTTGGACTTTGACCTTTTTCCATCGTTCAGTTCATGAAGATATTCTGAGACAGATCATTTTTGACAAGTACATGCTACAGAAAGTCTGTATTTTATTCCTTGAATCAAAAACTTTTGATCCAGGAAAGATTACCAGAGAAGTGTGATTTTTTTTCTCCAATGACAATGCTTGAAATGTACTCTAATCTGCATTTTAAATTGGAAACTCCCACTTGGACTTTGACCCTCTTTCATCATTCAGTTGACTAAAATATCATGCAGAATTTTTTTTGACACTTAAATGCTAAAGGAAGCGAGGATTTAATCCTTGAATCAAAATAATTAGGTCCAGAAAAGATTACTGGAGAATTTTAAAAACCCTAACCCTAATCCTAACCCTAACCCTAACCTGAGAGTTGTAAAATTTTATCTAATGAAAATGCTTGAAATTGACTCTAATCTGCATTTTAAATTGGAAACTCCCACTTGGACTTTGACCTTTTTCCATCGTTCAGTTCATGAAGATATTCTGAGACAGATCATTTTTGACAAGTACATGCTACAGAAAGTCTGTATTTTATTCCTTGAATCAAAAACTTTTGATCCAGGAAAGATTACCAGAGAAGTGTGATTTTTTTTCTCCAATGACAATGCTTGAAATGTACTCTAATCTGCATTTTAAATTGGAAACTCCCACTTTGACTTTGACCCTCTTTCATCATTCAGTTGACTAAAATATCATGCAGAATTTTTTTTGACACTTAAATGCTAAAGGAAGCGAGGAATTTAATCCTTGAATCAAAAGAATTAGGTCCTGAAAAGATTACTGGAGAATTGTAAAAACCCTAACCCTAATCCTAGCCCTAACCCTAACCGGAGAGTTGTAAAATTTTATCTAATGAAAATTCTTAAAATTGACTTGAAGGGAAGCGTGGAATTTTGTCCTTGAATCAAAAAAATTTCATCCTTTGCGCAGGGGCCATGCTAATCTTCTCTGTATCGTTCCAATTTTAGTATATGTGTTGCCATAGCAAGCACAGATTTACCAACAGATGAAAGAATATATAGGTGTGGAAGCGGTATGAGCTTTCCTCATGTCGGTGGCAAAGCAATGCCTATGCCCTGGCCCTATATTCTGCCAGAACATAAATATGAAGACAGCTGACGTGCTGCGAAATATTTCTCTCAAATGTAACTTAACAATTAGGTGTCAAAAATTTTCTGCCTCAGAATGACTTTGTCAAATGAAAAATGAAACAAGGTGAAAGTACAAGAGGATGTGTCCATTTTAAAATACAGATGAGACTCAATTTCAAGCATGTTCATTGGAGAGAAAAATTTACAATTCTTGGGTAATCTTTTCAGGATGAAATTTTTTTGATTCAAGGACAAAATTCCACGCTTCCCTTCAAGTCAATTTTAAGAATTTTCATTAGATAAAATTTTACAACTCTCCGGTTAGGGTTAGGGCTAGGATTAGGGTTAGGGTTTTTACAATTCTCCAGTAATCTTTTCTGGACCTAATTCTTTTGATTCAAGGATTCAATTCCTCGCTTTCTTTAGCATTTAAGTGTCAAAAAAAATTCTGCATGATATTTTAGTCAACTGTATGATGAAAGAGGGTCAAAGTCAAAGTGGGAGTTTCCAATTTAAAATGCAGATTAGAATCAATTTCAAGCATTTTCATTAGATAAAATTTTACAACTCTCAGGTTAGGGTTAGGGTTAGGATTAGGGTTAGGGTTTTTACAATTCTCCAGTAATCTTTTCTGGACCTAATTATTTTGATTCAAGGATTAAATCCTCGCTTCCTTTAGTATTTAAGTGTCAAAAAAATTCTGCATGATATTTTAGTCAACTGAATGATGAAAGAGGGTCAAAGTCCAAGTTGGAGTTTCCAATTTAAAATGCAGATTAGAGTACATTTCAAGCATTGTCATTGGAGAAAAAAATCACACTTCTCTGGTAATCTTTCCTGGATCAAAAGTTTTTGATTCAAGGAATAAAATACAGACTTTCTGTAGCATGTACTTGTCAAGAATGATCTGCCTCAGAATATCTTCATGAACTGAACGATGGAAAAAGGTCAAAGTCCAAGTGGGAGTTTCCAATTTAAAATGCAGATTAGAGTCAATTTTAAGAATTTTCATTAGATAAAATTTTACAACTCTCCGGTTAGGGTTTGGGCTAGGATTAGGGTTAGGGTTTTTACAATTCTCCAGTAATCTTTTCTGGACCTAATTCTTTTGATTCAAGGATTCAATTCCTCGCTTCCTTTAGCATTTAAGTGTCAAAAAATATTCTGCATGATATTTTAGTCAACTGAATGATGAAAGAGGGTCAAAGTCAAAGTGGGAGTTTCCAATTTAAAATGCAGATTAGAGTCAATTTCAAGCATTTTCATTTGATAAAATTTTACAACTCTCAGGTTAGGGTTAGGGTTAGGATTAGGGTTAGGGTTTTTACAATTCTCCAGTAATCTTTTCTGGACCTAATTCTTTTGATTCAAGGATTAAATCCTCGCTTCCTTTAGCATTTAAGTGTCAAAAAAAATTCTGCATGATATTTTAGTCAACTGAATGATGAAAGAGGGTCAAAGTCCAAGTGGGAGTTTCCAATTTTAAATGCAGATTAGAGTCCATTTCAAGCATTGTCATTGGAGAAAAAAATCACACTTCTCTGGTAATCTTTCCTGGATCAAAAGTTTTTGATTCAAGGAATAAATTACAGACTTTCTGTAGCATGTACTTGTCAAAAATGATCTATCTCAGAATATCTTCATGAACTGAACGATGGAAAAAGGTCAAAGTCCAAGTGGGAGTTTCCAATTTGAAATGCAGATTAGAGTCAATTTTAAGAATTTTCATTAGATAAAATTTTACAACTCTCCGGTTAGGGTTAGGGCTAGGATTAGGGTTAGGGTTAGGGTTTTTACAATTCTCCAGTAATAGTTTCTGGACCTAATTCTTTTGATTCAAGGATTCAATTCCTCGCTTCCTTTAGTATTTAAGTGTCAAAAAAAATTCTGCATGATATTTTAGTCAACTGAATGATGAAAGAGGGTCAAAGTCCAAGTGGGAGTTTCCAATTTAATATGCAGATTAGAGTCCATTTCAAGCATTGTCATTGGAGAAAAAAATCACACTTCTCTGGTAATCTTTCCTGGATCAAAAGTTTTTGATTCAAGGAATAAATTACAGACTTTCTGTAGCATGTACTTGTCAAAAATGATCTGTCTCAGAATATCTTCATGAACTGAACGATGGAAAAAGGTCAAAGTCCAAGTGGGAGTTTCCAATTTAAAATGCAGATTAGAGTCAATTTTAAGAATTTTCATTAGATAAAATTTTACAACTCTCCAGTTAGGTTTAGGGCTAGGATTAGGGTTAGGGTTTTTACAATTCTCCAGTAATCTTTTCTGGACCTAATTCTATTGATTCAAGGATTAAATCCTCGCTTCCTTTAGCATTTAAGTGTCAAAAAAAATTCTGCATGATATTTTAGTCAACTGAATGATGAAAGAGGGTCAAAGTCCAAGTGGGAGTTTCCAATTTAATATGCAGATTAGAGTCCATTTCAAGCATTGTCATTGGAGAAAAAAATCACACTTCTCTGGTAATCTTTCCTGGATCAAAAGTTTTTGATTCAAGGAATAAATTACAGACTTTCTGTAGCATGTACTTGTCAAGAATGATCTGCCTCAGAATATCTTTATGAACTGAACGATGGAAAAAGGTCAAAGTCCAAGTGGGAGTTTCCAATTTAAAATGCAGATTAGAGTCAATTTTAAGAATTTTCATTAGATAAAATTTTACAACTCTCCGGTTAGGGATAGGGCTAGGATTAGGGTTAGGGTTAGGGTTTTTACAATTCTCCAGTAATCGTTTCTGGACCTAATTCTTTTGATTCAAGGATTCAATTCCTCGCTTCCTTTAGTATTTAAGTGTCAAAAAAAATTCTGCATGACATTTTAGTCAACTGAATGATGAAAGAGGGTCAAAGTCAAAGTGGGAGTTTCCAATTTAAAATGCAGATTAGAGTCAATTTCAAGCATTTTCATTAGATAAAATTTTACAACTCTCAGGTTAGGGTTAGGGTTAGGGTTAGGGTTTTTACAATTCTCCAGTAATCTTTTCTGGACCTAATTCTTTTGATTCAAGGATTAAATCCTCGCTTCCTTTAGCATTTAAGTGTCAAAAAAAATTCTGCATGATATTTTAGTCAACTGAATGATGAAAGAGGGTCAAAGTCCAAGTGGGAGTTTCCAATTTAAAATGCAGATTAGAGTCAATTTCAAGCATTGTCATTGGAGAAAAAAAATCACACTTCTCTGCTAATCTTTCCTGGATAAAAAGTTTTTGATTCAAGGAATAAATTACAGACTTTCCTTAGCATGTACTTGTCAAAAATGATCTGTCTCAGAATATCTTCATAAACTGAACGATGGAAAAAGGTCAAAGTCCAAGTGGGAGTTTCCAATTTAAAATGCAGATTAGAGTCAATTTCAAGCATTGTCATTGGAGAAAAAAAATCACACTTCTCTGCTAATCTTTCCTGGATCAAAAGTTTTTGATTCAAGGAATAAATTACAGACTTTCCTTAGCATGTACTTGTCAAAAATGATCTGTCTCAGAATTTCTTCATGAACTGAACGATGGAAAAAGGTCAAAGTCCAAGTGGGAGTTTCCAATTTAAAATGCAGGTTAGAGTCAATTTTAAGAATTTTCATTAGATAAAATTTTACAACTCTCCGGTTAGGGTTAGGGCTAGGATTAGGATTAGGGTTTTTACAATTCTTCAGTAATCTTTTCTGGACCTAATTCTTTTGATTCAAGGATTAAATCCTCGCTTCCTTTAGCATTCAAGTGTCAAAAAAAATTCTGCATGATATTTTAGTCAACTGAATGATGAAAGAGGGTCAAAGTGGGAGTTTCCAATTTAAAATGCAGATTAGAGTCAATTTCAAGCATTGTCATTGGAGAAAAAAAATCAGACTTCTCTGCTAATCTTTCCTGGATCAAAAGTTTTTGATTCAAGGTATAAATTACAGACTTTCCTTAGCATGTACTTGTCAAAAATGATCTGTCTCAGAATATCTTCATGAACTGAACGATGGAAAAAGGTCAAAGTCCAAGTGGGAGTTTCCAATTTAAAATGCAGATTAGAGTCAATTTCAAGCATTGTCATTGGAGAAAAAAATCACACTTCTCTGCTAATCTTTCCTGGATCAAAAGTTTTTGATTCAAGGAATAAATTACAGACTTTCCTTAGCATGTACTTGTCAAAAATGATCTGTCTCAGAATATCTTCATGAACTGAACGATGGAAAAAGGTCAAAGTCCAAGTGGGAGTTTCCAATTTAAAATGCAGATTAGAGTCAATTTTAAGAATTTTCATTAGATAAAATTTTACAACTCTCCAGTTAGGTTTAGGGCTAGGATTAGGGTTAGGGTTTTTACAATTCTCCAGTAATCTTTTCTGGACCTAATTCTATTGATTCAAGGATTAAATCCTCGCTTCCTTTAGCATTTAAGTGTCAAAAAAAATTCTGCATGATATTTTAGTCAACTGAATGATGAAAGAGGGTCAAAGTCCAAGTGGGAGTTTCCAATTTAATATGCAGATTAGAGTCCATTTCAAGCATTGTCATTGGAGAAAAAAATCACACTTCTCTGCTAATCTTTCCTGGATCAAAATTTTTTGATTCAAGGAATAAATTACAGACTTTCTGTAGCATGTACTTGTCAAGAATGATCTGCCTCAGAATATCTTTATGAACTGAACGATGGAAAAAGGTCAAAGTCCAAGTGGGAGTTTCCAATTTAAAATGCAGATTAGAGTCAATTTTAAGAATTTTCATTAGATAAAATTTTACAACTCTCCGGTTAGGGATAGGGCTAGGATTAGGGTTAGGGTTAGGGTTTTTACAATTCTCCAGTAATCGTTTCTGGACCTAATTCTTTTGATTCAAGGATTCAATTCCTCGCTTCCTTTAGTATTTAAGTGTCAAAAAAAATTCTGCATGACATTTTAGTCAACTGAATGATGAAAGAGGGTCAAAGTCAAAGTGGGAGTTTCCAATTTAAAATGCAGATTAGAGTCAATTTCAAGCATTTTCATTAGATAAAATTTTACAACTCTCAGGTTAGGGTTAGGGTTAGGGTTAGGGTTTTTACAATTCTCCAGTAATCTTTTCTGGACCTAATTCTTTTGATTCAAGGATTAAATCCTCGCTTCCTTTAGCATTTAAGTGTCAAAAAAAATTCTGCATGATATTTTAGTCAACTGAATGATGAAAGAGGGTCAAAGTCCAAGTGGGAGTTTCCAATTTAAAATGCAGATTAGAGTCAATTTCAAGCATTGTCATTGGAGAAAAAAAATCACACTTCTCTGCTAATCTTTCCTGGATAAAAAGTTTTTGATTCAAGGAATAAATTACAGACTTTCCTTAGCATGTACTTGTCAAAAATGATCTGTCTCAGAATATCTTCATAAACTGAACGATGGAAAAAGGTCAAAGTCCAAGTGGGAGTTTCCAATTTAAAATGCAGATTAGAGTCAATTTCAAGCATTGTCATTGGAGAAAAAAAATCACACTTCTCTGCTAATCTTTCCTGGATCAAAAGTTTTTGATTCAAGGAATAAATTACAGACTTTCCTTAGCATGTACTTGTCAAAAATGATCTGTCTCAGAATTTCTTCATGAACTGAACGATGGAAAAAGGTCAAAGTCCAAGTGGGAGTTTCCAATTTAAAATGCAGGTTAGAGTCAATTTTAAGAATTTTCATTAGATAAAATTTTACAACTCTCCGGTTAGGGTTAGGGCTAGGATTAGGATTAGGGTTTTTACAATTCTTCAGTAATCTTTTCTGGACCTAATTCTTTTGATTCAAGGATTAAATCCTCGCTTCCTTTAGCATTCAAGTGTCAAAAAAAATTCTGCATGATATTTTAGTCAACTGAATGATGAAAGAGGGTCAAAGTGGGAGTTTCCAATTTAAAATGCAGATTAGAGTCAATTTCAAGCATTGTCATTGGAGAAAAAAAATCACACTTCTCTGCTAATCTTTCCTGGATCAAAAGTTTTTGATTCAAGGTATAAATTACAGACTTTCCTTAGCATGTACTTGTCAAAAATGATCTGTCTCAGAATATCTTCATGAACTGAACGATGGAAAAAGGTCAAAGTCCAAGTGGGAGTTTCCAATTTAAAATGCAGATTAGAGTCAATTTCAAGCATTGTCATTGGAGAAAAAAATCACACTTCTCTGCTAATCTTTCCTGGATCAAAAGTTTTTGATTCAAGGAATAAATTACAGACTTTCCTTAGCATGTACTTGTCAAAAATGATCTGTCTCAGAATATCTTCATGAACTGAACGATGGAAAAAGGTCAAAGTCCAAGTGGGAGTTTCCAATTTAAAATGCAGATTAGAGTCAATTTTAAGAATTTTCATTAGATAAAATTTTACAACTCTCCAGTTAGGTTTAGGGCTAGGATTAGGGTTAGGGTTTTTACAATTCTCCAGTAATCTTTTCTGGACCTAATTCTATTGATTCAAGGATTAAATCCTCGCTTCCTTTAGCATTTAAGTGTCAAAAAAAATTCTGCATGATATTTTAGTCAACTGAATGATGAAAGAGGGTCAAAGTCCAAGTGGGAGTTTCCAATTTAATATGCAGATTAGAGTCCATTTCAAGCATTGTCATTGGAGAAAAAAATCACACTTCTCTGCTAATCTTTCCTGGATCAAAAGTTTTTGATTCAAGGAATAAATTACAGACTTTCTGTAGCATGTACTTGTCAAGAATGATCTGCCTCAGAATATCTTTATGAACTGAACGATGGAAAAAGGTCAAAGTCCAAGTGGGAGTTTCCAATTTAAAATGCAGATTAGAGTCAATTTTAAGAATTTTCATTAGATAAAATTTTACAACTCTCCGGTTAGGGATAGGGCTAGGATTAGGGTTAGGGTTAGGGTTTTTACAATTCTCCAGTAATCGTTTCTGGACCTAATTCTTTTGATTCAAGGATTCAATTCCTCGCTTCCTTTAGTATTTAAGTGTCAAAAAAAATTCTGCATGACATTTTAGTCAACTGAATGATGAAAGAGGGTCAAAGTCAAAGTGGGAGTTTCCAATTTAAAATGCAGATTAGAGTCAATTTCAAGCATTTTCATTAG